>NW_008751939.1:573239-601633 GCF_000715545.1 Opisthorchis viverrini
TATATATATCATCCTACGTAATATTGCCTCTGGATGATCAAACTTCGCCTTTTATTTTAATCAACCTCGGCGAATTCGTACACCGATTTCTTTTTTTCCTTTTTAATAGGCCTTGATATGCAGTTTTTCAGCGTCTTATTCTGCTGCAATTTGGAGCGCTTTCCCCCTTGTCGAAAAAGTCACTATGAACTAGTTTGACGTGGAAGATATCAACAATAAAAAGAACTACATGCTTGATACACAACTGTGACATTCTCAGTCTTCGGTGTTTCACCACACGGTCCTAAGTTTTCCACAAGTCCCCACTGAAACATCTAGCCACTGCGTGCTTAAAACGACAAACTGTTCACCGCGGGGGAAGTAGAGATCCTAGGCCAACCTGCAGAGTCTAGCTGCAAGACAATGTGTCCTAAGCCAGGCCCCTCTATATACCCTCTATGACGCCTTGTTGTTGAACGTTTCACAATATCTTTCCCAATCCTCACTGTCCATTTTAGCATCCAATTCCTGCATCTTTGTATTGTGGCAAAGTAACCAAATTGATTTCATTAGAACTAATGTTTCTCAAATTCTTATACCGAGCAAAACTGACAATCGACTAGTGTGTCTTAGTAGACTACTGTAACGAAAGATCTTACTGTTTATGTGTGGGCATTTAATGACGAAGAGTCTTATCGGGTTTCATCTTATTGTTACAGTATCACGTTCTTTCACCCACTGTGTGGTGAATTCTGGGTTGCACTTTTACTGAGAACAACAAAGCCTGAAGACGTTCACGTCCAGCCTATCAACTGCGAGCTGGGAAAGTAAGTATAATGAATCTACTTTTTCGTAGGCTATGTAAACCTAGCATGTCTCATAGTCTTCCAAACAGTCAGGCACTGAAACCCATGTCTACATCTGTTTCACACTTTGTTAAAAGTGATGCAGCAAGTAAGTTCTGACCTCGCATGAATTGCTGTTCCCTTGTCGTTGTCGTCAATCCGGATCTGAACTACCACCTGTTGGATTGCCACAGTGTTTCTCACTCTCGGGTGCTTTCATCTTAAAACCTATCATCACAGTTGTCTCTCATTCCAAAACCCCAAAGTTAGCAAAGTTATCCAAATTTACCTGGTCCTGTGCATGTATTTCGGTGATGTAAAATGTCTGTTTCTTTAGGTCAGTCATCACAACTATTTTACTGGAGAATCATTCCGATGAACCTTGTGTGCTGGCGCCACATATTGGAAACACTGAGGCTTTCGCCTTACAAATGAACGTACCATCGGAACCGTCGGCCCATCCCGCGCTTCATTCCGGTAAGGACGTTTTGATACAAAGTCATTTCGACGTCATAGACCCTCCAAGGCAAGAGCGATTCTCTGACAGTGCAAACCCAACCATGAACTCGACGACTCCGGTTGAGGGAACATCCCACTTGCCACCAGTACATGTTCCTCCTAAAGCACTTCTTCTGGAAGCCAGGTCCACAATACAGGTCGGACTAAAATTCACTCCGTTTAATCTGGGTACGGAAGGCCATGAGGCTGTGATCCGATTTCTGTCCAAAAAGGTATGGATACTTGCTCTTCTGTATAGACTCTTCTGTGTGGACATTCTGTATGGACATTCTGTATAGACTTCGAATGCTGTTGTGGATCATCTGCTAGTACAAATATATCTTATCTATCCGTGCGACCAGGAATGTATTAGGCAGTGTAGAGTCTCCAGTTGAACAAAGTGAGGCAGGTCGTAAAGAACAGACGCATTCAGCACAACAATAGACCTATCAAATTTTATGACCATATGAACGAATGGAGCGAAGTCTGGCCTGGATGAATCTCTTCAAAACGAGACGAAAAACCTGAATCAAAAGTTTGATGAATGAGAGAATCAGATAGCGAACTGATGAACTTTTTCCATCCTTCGCCAAAGAGTGGCGTTCTGGAGTAAATGGTTCTGGAAAGTAGAAAATCGTTAACTTCGAGGGAATTTTCGCTCACCGTTAAATACAAGCGATACAAAAAGACCTGTCGGCAGTGAAGCGTCGGTGTTGAGCACTGATGTCATGCTGTTGTTGATGGTGATGGTGACGTCAGGTTGAAAAATATGCACATTTAATTTAGGGGAATGTTTGCCGACACTGAGTCATATTTAGGCCATTCTACAAACTAATGCGCGCATCAAACGGAAGTATATCCCGGGCGAACGACACTTCCAACTTGCTAAATTCCTGTCATTGTCTAGTAGGATGATCGTTCTCCGGCTTTCACATCGAATAAGCGAATTTATTAACCATATTTTCGTTTCCCCTATATACCTGTACAACAGTGAGGCTGAAGTTCAGTCCATTAACTGGGCAAATCGACATGGCAACACAAATTATCATCACGGTGATCGAATAGTCCATCTGGTTTGGCTACTTGGCTGTTGTGATAACACAAAACACATAAACAAACCTAGGAAGTGGGTATCCTCTCGACCAACGCATATGAGGTTGTTTGAGAAGCACCGAACAACAGTCCTAATTCTATTTGTTGAGCTAGTCTGTGACCCTTTTCTATTAGCCACATACTCAATGTTCGGCACAAGTTATCTGCATCTTCGGTTGGCGAAGTCGTGAATTGAACCAACCTCTTTTGGAAAACGACCTCTTCTAGGAATGGCTTCACACGGTTCTCCGTCAGTGTGGATGTTGGGTAGCTTCGTATGGCTGCTCAGAATATGCATATTTAGCTTTACATGGTGAGAACGAACATTATCATCCTCGGACCTTGAACAAAGTTGTTCAGATAGCTTGATATCTCTGTACTTGTTTCCTTTAGCTTATAGAGTGGCGATATTTCGTGTCTGGATGTGGAGTTCTTCCCAAAGCTCACAAGCCAGTGTACACATATGCAGAAATCGGGTCAGCAAGTACTGTGCTGGTGCCTATTTCCAATCCATTCCACAATCCAGTGTGTGTTGATGTTCTCCTCACTCAGTCTCCTGTAACAGTTCATCAGCAGACGGTGTTTGTTGGTCCAGCCGAGGAGGCTCAATCATCTCCAGTATCCCAAGGCATCGGAGATGACCATCAAGTAACAGATTTAGTGGAAACTTTTCAATTACTTTTACGAAAAAGAAAGTAAGTCAAACTGTTGATCTAAATTGAGTAATTGAACTTTGGTTGGCTACGTTTGGTGGGTAGTCGTTTTAGATACCGGGCCTCCAGAAATGCTTAGTCTGGGCTTCATTGCTGCCAATGAACGAAGTTTCTTCTAACGGTCTACAGTTGTTAACCCAAACAATTATGTACTATTCATCCAATAACCATAATATTGTGGCTGTTTTAAATTTGACTACTAATCGTTGGTAATGTGAGGAGATTTGTGTTTTCGTGGAGATTTCGTCCTGTAAGTGAAGCCAATCTATGCTGAAAAGCCGAGAAGCACTGTGCAGTTGTTTCATCCTTATTGGGAATCATCAGTAGTGCGCATCTCACGAAACTCCGGAGAGTCTCGAACACGTTACCTTCTGGCTAGTAGTTTGAACAATTAACCGTTCGGCCGACAGGCCATACGCACGTGCACTAGTTTGACTCCAAAATACTGGAGTGGACTAAAGCTGACCATCTGCCTTCGGATGGTGCGTAAATCTTCAATGAACTCATTAAACTTTAACTGGTAAACTCAAAACATTAGGTTGATAAAGCGGAATCCAAACCCTAGGGACGGATCGCATTACCGTCAACATTTACGTGAAACCACCGGTTACTTCCAGCAAGTTCGCTGCTCTCGGTGCAGTCCATGAATAAACAGCGCGATTTCAGCTAGTCAGCGTGGTTAAATGAAACTGTGCACCTGGTTTTTACGTGACTGCAACAACTAATGCAAGAAATTTCGCCAAGAACTGACTAAGAATCGATGGCGACCTTATCACGTGCCAGAGCCTAATGTAAAAAAGGCTTTCACAAATTAGGTTATGGAAGCAACTCCCCATACTCCTTCTCGGGAAAAATATTTGCCTGTTTTCACCCGGCTAGATCACCCTTTTGTACTATGCAACTTTGCCTTTATAAAATACAAATGACAAAACCTGTCACGCTGTATTCATCAATTCTATCATTGTGTAGAGGCATTGTTTTGCAGAAGGGGGCGTACTTCACAATCCCCATTGCCTTTGAACCAAAAGAGATGCGTCAGTACTCTGCAACATGTTCCGTTGTAATGCGTTCGCCACCTGCATTCGGACAGTCTTCGGTGGGTGAAGAAGTTGCGCCTCGTGAGCCTGTGGAATGGGTTATACCACTAAAGGTGAGTCCGTTTGTGAAATTCGTCGTCGGGTATGCGGACAAAATGGACTGATGAACATGTGACAAATCTTCCTGTACTGTTGGTCAAATAGAAGAAAGCTGGGTAATATCAAACCTACTCCCACAATGCCCAGCTTATTGCCACAATGTTCAAGGGGAATATTCGATGTCTAGCACTGCTAATCTATTCCAATTCACTAATTCTCTGGTTGCCCTGTACCACGGAAAGTTCCGAACAGTAGTGCACCAACTTAACTTTGCTTAACAGAAATCCCCTTTAAAATTATGGCTATTAGACCCGGTATACGAACTTCGATTTGCTCTATGATCAGCGCTGTTCGTCCCGAGTCAAACCCTGTTAAAATAATCACAAAAGGGACACTGAGATTCATCATTCTGGGCACCTGTGTGGTTGCAACCAGGGTTTTGAAAAGATTTCATGGAAGATCCGTAAAACCCGAGCGTTCCGGACAAGCGGTTAAAACAGTTAAAACCGAACTGGTGTGTAAATGAGTGCATTTCGGGAATGAACCAGTATTTTCTGTTTGAGTTAGACTGAGAGGGCGTCGGTGATCATTCGGCCTACATATACGCAACACAAGATGGGAGACATTGGTAATTAATTCCCGTCGAACATACACCAATGGAAGAACAAGTGCACTGATGAGCCATCCTGATTCAATGGTAAACTACTTTCTGCAGTGTTTCGGCTTCAGTTTTTTTTCCAAAGAATCGTAAGCTACCAACCGCCAACACTTCCCACACGTGACGAAACAGTCACACAGTATTTTAGCTGTGTTTTCTTGGCAATGTTTCGGGGTATGAAAGCAGTAAGTTTGTCTCCCCTGAGCAAATAAATCTTCTCATTACCTTGGCTCTTCCACATCACGTTATGTGTAACGCTATGTCCAACGACTTATGTGTTTGTTATCGTCTGACAGTTTCTATCATGAATCCTCTACGTTGACCGCGTGTCCTGTGAGTTGGATTGATTGAACGTTCTACTGCTGTGGTTCAAAAATAACTCCAACTCGCAGGCTATCTTGTATTATCTTTGCTTTCTGTTGATTCTACAGGGCATAGCGGAAACTACCTCGCTCCTGAGCTGTACGATTCTATCTGACAGAAAAATGGACCATGCAGTCGTTCGCTCCTCTAGTCCGCCTACACGCTGCTCGAATGTAATCACCGGTGTAGTAGGATCAACAACAAAGTACCAACTTTGTCTTTATTTGTGTGCTGATGCTTCTGAAGTCAAAGGATCATTAACTAGACCATCCTTGTTACCAAATGACCGACCTGCTACGATAGAAATTTGCCCGCTGGAATCAACTTACTCATCCATGGGGCCGAAATGCTCTGAGAGTGAAGAACCGTTTATCAAGCTCAAGATTTGTCCTTCAGCAAGAAGCCACAGTGCGACGAACAAAATTCGGGAAGACAAAAACCAGCTTGTACCATCCGGGAAACCAAGAGCAACGGACTCAGCCATGATTAATAAACTTCTTGAATCTTCTGTACAAATATTACTTGAAAGGATTGGGGGAGAAACTACAACCGGGTCAACTGAGATACAGTTAATACTGGTCTTTACACCATCTCATCCATTTAAGTGAGTTTGCACACGATCGTCAGACAGAATCAAATGAAACAACCGATATTTTCTTCTACAGCCTATAGTCTACCTACAAGGCAACCATAAATCAGTATATTCTGAGCTGTAATTCGTTTTCACCAGTGCTTCGTAACTTCCCTACGCATCACTGCTAGTATAAATAAGATACAAAAAAAGAACAGCTTTTCAAGTTTCTATTCTTCAACCAGATTCAATACGTCCTAATGAATGAAACAATGGTGGCCCTGATAGAAGTCAACTTTGTATTACATTGGTAGACACGTTCTGAGATAGGGGTCGTTTTAGTCACTCCTAGTCAAAGGTTGATGCTACCGAAACCTCACTTGGAAGGTCACAGTGGACGTGGCAGAATGAACTCAAAAGCCACATTGTTTCCGCTCAGTCTGACTTGTTGCAGTTCTACAAGAGGCGAAACAGAATGCCAGAGTAATTAAAACGCACATCTTCAACAAAAATGCATAAAATCATTCTCACACCATACTTTACCGTTGCTAGACGTTTCAATCAATTTGATTCACAGGATTCACTACAATCACCATATACTTAGCAGCCCAGGGAGGGCGAGGGCTGAGCAACCACCAATCTGACAAACTGCTAGGTAGCTGTCCAAAATACAGCAGTGTATTGAAAAAATAGGCATTGAAAACAATTGAGGCCGTCACCGAATCTGGGTAAATTCTAGCTGAAGACCTGATCAACACCAGAAAATCTCCTATAATAGTCACTTTCTGGTCTATTTTGGACGTAAATTCAGGGTAGCTGTAGTTCCGTTGTAGTGTTTCCGTTTCTACTGTGCACCTCCACAAGTTTTGTAAATCGAACTCCTAATTTTTCAACCACCAGCGATTTTCCACTTTGTCCGTGAAATCGCATATGTGCCTGAATATCATAGTTGTCATGTAATTTCTGCGATGTAGACAGTCCTTGCTGGTAATGTTACGGAATATGAGCAGCGCTGCTGCGTTGTTTGGTGTAATTATCCTATTGCCGAACCAACAGCCCAACACTGGTTGCCGTTGATCTCGGTTGGCGATGGACCCGAGACCAGATAGTTGCGTTGCAGTTGATCTTTTGCTTCACCCCAGTGGTTCATCCTTGCCTGGTAGACGACGTAATTGGTCCTATCTTCTGAATGGTCTCCGATGATATACGTCATGTCGGCTCCTCTTGACCCGAAGTTAGTTCTGTTGGTTCACGAAAAAAATACACAATCCTCCAAGCACGCATGGTATTCTAGGCAATGCCTGCCAACCTAGACTCCACACGTGTGAGGAATGTGGCAAGTGCTGCAAATCGAAAGCTGGCTTGGTAGCCCACCATCGAGTTCACGACAATGAAAGTGTTGGTACGAACACGGTTGCCCAATTGGCCTGCGCTGATTGTTCCCGCCTTTTTCCGACGAAGATTGGCCTGAGTCAACACCGCCGGCACGCACACCCCACCCAGCATAATGCAGATAAGCTTGGCTGCGCAAAGTGAACAGATTCCACCTCAAAATCCTGTCAAGTGGAAGCAAAACGGCTCTCCAGTTCCGTTTTGTTGAAAAACCGTATTGTACACGAGTGAAGGAACTGATGACGTAATCACTCGAAGATTCACACACTTATAAACAGGCTGTCATAACAACAAAGCTTGAAGTCGCGACAACAAGTAACTTGGGCTTTCGTTTTTGCTACATCTAAATTGACTGATATCCATTGCTTTCAGGTGTACAGCACAGCTCACTGTTGCGACCGAACTTGGGGGAATATGGAAATTTGCAATGAGATTTGAAGCCAAAGAAAGACTTGTGGATGATGTGGTTATTTTACCCATGCGAAGTCTAGGAAAAACGACCACGACAACATTGTCGCTCGCGAGTGAATCAGCGTAAGTGATCTTTTTCATTATTTGCTGCCGGAAGTTAGTAATAGACAGAAAATGGAATGGACCCATGTACTGCACACCGTCACCCGTTGTGATACTAATACCAGTTTCCGTCATCCATTGCTCTGCGTAAACTGGTTCCCCATTATATCCCTCGTTAAACCTCCACGCCCTCTTTACCCACGGGGTCGCGGAGTTGAAGTTGATGGAATTTTCCATGAATCTGTCGTAATGACTCGACGAATAGTTAGACAACATCCGTAGGTCACAACCACAGTAGTGTCAGATAACCGTGCTGAAATGTTACCCCACTCGTGTGAACCACTAATATGCAGTATCTACAGGTCCATGACCAAGTGAATCAGATGGCCAACATTTTTCCTGAAGCCACAACCGGAGTGATAGAGGGACGACAGGCTAAATTCGACAATAAGAGCAAAAACATGCACATTCTCACCGCTAAATACGTATGTATGTATGTATACATAACTATTTTTATAGTATACATATTTATTTGGACATATTACACATAAGAAGACATGGAAACGGAATGCATTTCATTTGCGCAACGGAAGCCACGATGGTTCCACCTGGCATTTCGTGGGCAGTTCTCGGGCAGTTGTCCCGGTGTTCCGGTGAACGATCTAACTGATCTTGAACATTTACCATAATACTCGAAAAGGCAGGAAACCACTACAGCAGATGTAGCAATAGCAGCTCAAACAGTTCGGATAAGGATCACGTTGATGTAAACCGAATTCGTGACCAATAGAGGAATATCCAAAAGTAGTATTGCAGTTTTTGGAAGCTGAGAGCGCAACATCCTGAAGGGCATTAATGTAGTTTGGTGAGTTGAGAAAAATTTACACTTCACAGTGTAAAAAAAATTACAAATGCTGCTGAGACGTCTTGAGGTAGTCGTCATGTGCGAAAGACGCCTTGCTTTGGTCCGATAATTTAGCGACAAGCCTGATCCTAAATCCTTTTATACCACCCTCAATTTTGTTAAAAAATACGAATGGTGAAGCTATGATGACAGTGAACTGTATTCACGGGTTGGCGCTGAACGAAACGACCAGAGATATTGAGTCCAGTTAGATTCAAGATGCTACGTACTGAGAGCCTGAGAGAGGCTACGACACACAGTCCAACTTGAACTGACATATCTTACTTAAGAGGTACTGGAAAGTAAATTTACCGCTACCCTCAAAATGACTAGGAACTAGGCCGAAATAGGGGAACACTTCCGGAGTTTCCTTGTTGTTCGGCTCCCTATTTTTAGATCTGGTTCGATCCATTCTAAGACTAGTCCGCATGGACAGTTTAACGCTTAGTTTTCAGGGAGGATCCATCAAACTCCTTAGCTTGATAGATATATCTCGTTGCCGAATGCTTTTGCAGGTGGACTGTACCGTCATAGCCTGAAGATATTCAATGTGCCTGAGGCTGTGAGCATCTGCAGTTAGATTATGAGCACAGCCACCCAGGGAAACTTCTTGTGGCCGTCGAAAGGAAAGCTGACTTCATGGTGGTTTATTTGTACTGTCGCATCAGTGTGTGCCCACTCACGATGTTGTCTTGGCTGGTGACAGACACTGTCATCCAGTTTTCCATTCCGGTGAACTAGACAACTAATTGTGCGTCGTCCGATTAAATCCTCAAACGATCATGTTCAACACCTGAAACTCTTAAATAGCTTTAATAAACTCAGGTGTAGGTCCCCCACTTATAGAAACAGTGGTGACATGTTCCTACAAAAATAAACCACCGTCCCGTAGCCAATCTGGTGGCAAAAGTGCTTAGTCATAAGTTCTCAGTAACCTCTTCCCAATTTATCTGTATTTCAGTGTACCCGAACCGTTTGTGGCCACCCTGAGTCCCTCAAATAATAGTGAGTTCAAAATTACTCCACAGTCTGGTTTATTGCCAACGAGAACCAAGACACCCGAGGACAAATATAATTGTCAGACACCGAGCACCCATTCAGCACTGACAATCGCTTTGACGCCAATCCGCTACGGAAAACAAAAGGTTTCGGAACTAACCGTTGAAGTAAGTGTTCAACAGTGACGTCTATATTTCTGAAGGTACGTTGCTAGAACGGTCCTCAGCTGAGGGCTGGATACATTTTACAAGTGTACCCTCGTAAATACACCCCTCACAGGGAATGGAATCTAGTTATGCACTCCATAACAGCCGTAATATACTAACACTAAGGTCATGCAAACCTAATCGCTTTACTTACGGTGACTTGGTCCAATAACCAGTTTGCTCAGATTCGTATGGTTACCTGCGAACAAACCGCAGAAAATAGTCAGGGAACCGATCAGTATGACTATACGGCGCTTGATAGCTTGCTAATGACCAAACCCTTTGTGGTAAAAACAAGATCAAATTCATAACCATTGCCTGTGTCGTTGTTCCCCTCGAACTCGTCTCCATGAGTTCATCACGACCCTAATTAAACCTTTAGTAGAATCTCTTTTGTGAAGATCGACGCACATGAATGAGATCACCTGGTTCCATGTGACCGATGAAAAAACTATCGCACTGGCAGAGTCAGGTAAAGACCGAATAATGGTCAACCGCCCTAAAGGTGAGCAGCCAAGTTACCAATCGGGATTTAAGCTTAGATGCACATAGGGACCATTAGATCCTGTGAACGTGACTGGGAGACTATTCGCGTGTCTAACAAGCCCGAAGCCGGCACGTCCTGTTACGCAGCCACATTTCAAATGTCTTCAGAATCCATCAACCTCGAGGTCAGTATGAAACCACATTCCAAGTTCAGCAGACTCACACGTCCAAATAACTTGTCTGGGCTAACCTTGTCGCCTGCAGCTCCAGCCTCCGCAAAATGATACCGGCGACCGACACTATCACTCACTTAGCTATCACCAACATGGTGATTATTTTTGTTGTTTCTACTTTCATTCGTTCATAAGCTGCGATACGGTAACCATTGGGCATATACGCTGTCATTCTTAAAAAAAGAGGGCAACATATTTACTGATCATGTAGAACCTTGCTTTGTGAGAGCGTCACAAGCGACAAGGACTGATGTGAAATGCGCAGACCAATTCGTCGAACCTAGAACCGGTGGTAAATGGTATGAGTGAGGGATTCTAATCAGTATATAGTAATAGCCGCAACGACAAAAGGTCAGCTGTATCACGATTTCGAGTGCGAAACTGCGTTGAAACGAACACATAACGAATGTGGATATACTTGAAAAACCGTCCAAATGTTGGAAGGCCTGATAGGAGCATAGTCATTACAACAAAACATGACCAGTCTCAAAAGTATCCCTGAGTAACGGTAAGCGCTATTGGTTAACCTGACAAATAAACCTGCATTTGTGATTTGCGAGCCAAACTGCACTAAAAATCACACAAATAATAACAGTATTCAGTAACTACATTTCGAATTCAGATTCATTCATAAAAACCGCAATGTTCCATTGCGGATGCAGCTTCAAGATCATCAGAAGTGCTATTGCAGAGATGAAATCACCTCAACTTGGACAGACTCCAAGGAAAAATAGCAAGCACCCACCATCACCGAACCTTTACACAATCCGCTAAGTTGACCTCTGAAACTACCTTTTCTTTTTACGGGACTCGTTGCAGCGAAAGTATCATGACTGTCTGTATCCATTCCATCATCAACACGCTACCTGTTTGCTTCTTTTCCCAGACCCCAACTTCACTGCACCGATACCAACTGATTGGTGACGTACCTTGCTACATACCACCTACGAGAGCTGCAGTGCAAACAACCGGGAAAGCCTCAGACGCTCTGGGTCGGACAAAACTTCTAACACGGAAGAAGCGCAACTTCATCTTGCACAACCAATGTCCCGAGAGGCACAGGTCAACGGACTCAAGGGCGAACATTGAAACCAGGGAAAACACGGTCTGAAAGATCCATGCTTGTCCCGACTTCACTACCCCGTCATGCACAAAATCAAAGATCATCCACACTTCTCACTATTATGATCGCAATTACTGTACCCAATACACAAGAAACCAGGGGCCTTATAACCCTATTTTACTCGATTGTAGTGTTGATAGAAACCCCGAGGATTCCGTGACACTGGTGCAAATACGGTCCGCCTAGAACTGCACTTCAGTATCAATAAGGACTGTACACAACGCGTTCCACGCCCCATGTCATCATCCGCCAATCGCTTTAGTGACGTGCGGAAGAATGGGTGAAATATGATTATTGGATGATGAACACTTCAGTGTAGACGGATGTCGGAACATTGGTAATTAATCCGTAAGACTAGTCCCATCACTGGGAGCAAAACGAGTGCCTCGCCGCCCTATAAAAAGCAAATTCTTTTAAACCCTTCAAGCGTAAAAAATGGACAAGGCTGCAATGCTATCAGGAACAAAAGATCCATCTACGCTTCCATTACTCAGTGGCGAGACCAGCATGGAGACTAACACTATGGGCGATAATCGACCCGTTTTCAGGCATACCTCGTGGCAAATTCAGTTGAGCGCACCCACTTGCACTGAACCCTGGGCGATGGATTATACCAACACCTGTAACTTCACTCATAGGTTGCCCGCCTTTCGGTTGATGATTAGGCACGGTGAGATCTCCCAGTAGATGATAATTAGGCATGCGCGATATAAGTAAGGGTCAGCGATTTGCAATCGCAGAACGACACAATATCCGCTACCCGATCACACCTTGATACCAAAGCAGAGGTAGACACTAGAGTAATTACTCCTAGAGTTAGTCTCAGGAAACGCACGTACACTTTTGCCGACTGACCACGGGTATTCTTGGATCCTATCGATCTTGAAAAACTGCTCGCGGAAACCAGATGTAGAGCAGTAGTTACCAAGCTTATCAGGAAAACGGGAATGCTCCAAAAACCACGTTCCCGTATGACCTCCCAGAATGACCATTACCGAAATACACTCATTTGCAAACTAAGTTGGTTTTTCGAGGCTCACCTGTAACCCAGCTGAATCTCTCGTTGGGGGTGTTTCCAGGCAACTGAATGTGCTGCGCTAGGCCGCCTCATGCTTCAGTCGCTGCGATATTCGAGATATCGTGATACATGTATTATGTAATGCACTACCCATAAGGTTGCTGAGTAGTGCATCACAAAAAGACCACTACCTTTCAGCTGTCACTTCCGTGCGCATCCATTCCGATCGAAAGTAGCACATGGGCTGGAACACTGCCACGCCACCAAACACTGGATAGGAGCAGTCGGAATTCCGAGGCTGGGTTCAAAACACAAGCTTCCAGGTTCGAAGCTTAATAACTGAGCTATCTTCGGCTCTCGAGGGCCACCACTGAAGTATTCAATTGCAATACCCCCAATACCGTACAAACTCAAACTCGAGACGGTCGTTGGGTGGCACCTACAGAATTTCGAAAAACGAGATTCACCGACGACTTAGTCGAATTTCCGAATAGGTGGACGGATGAGTCTACTTCACGAGTGCCACCGAAAGTCGTGATTTCTGGCGTGCGCGTTGAGATCTAAAAGGACGCTTCAAGGAGCCTTGTTCACGCGATTAGCATGGGGCTCCTCGGCGGATATTTCAACTGTGGCAGGGTATAAAAATTCGGCTGTAATGGGCATAACTGAAACAAACTGCTAGCATGTGAAGCCGAAGTAGTGACACCAATAGCTGTTGCATTACGATGAAGCCTTTAGCCTCACTGAAGAAGGGCAACACACCACCCGGCCAAAAAGTAGACAAATGCGCCACATGGTTCACAGGTTCCATTTACCCATGGTTAGACTGTATATTACACCCTACGACGGGTCCATGTTGAAACACCGAACAAACCAAACCAACCAATATCCAAGAGAGCTGGTCGATGGCGTTGGACTAGTTAACCAAAACCATTGTTCTCATTCAGCAAACGTGAAACTGGAACAATGCGGGGCTACCCTTAGGCTACGCAAGCCTGAAGACGATGGAGAAATGGACTTTCAACCAGGGACATCCCGGACAGAGGTTTCCTGATCAACGGCTCTGAAACCAGCACGTGAAATAAACATTACATCCATCTGGAGTTTACGCAACCTAAGTGACACGCCACAACAACCGCCCCATCAGAGCGACTTCACCGTAACGGCATGGCACCCTCCCTAGACCTACTAGGGCAACCGGCGAAGTTAAAGACCACTACCTTTCAGCTGTCACTTCCGTGCGCATCCATTCCGATCGAAAGTAGCACATGGGCTGGAACACTGCCACGCCACCAAACACTGGATAGGAGCAGTCGGAATTCCGAGGCTGGGTTCAAAACACAAGCTTCCAGGTTCGAAGCTTAATAACTGAGCTATCTTCGGCTCTCGAGGGCCACCACTGAAGTATTCAATTGCAATACCCCCAATACCGTACAAACTCAAACTCGAGACGGTCGTTGGGTGGCACCTACAGAATTTCGAAAAACGAGATTCACCGACGACTTAGTCGAATTTCCGAATAGGTGGACGGATGAGTCTACTTCACGAGTGCCACCGAAAGTCGTGATTTCTGGCGTGCGCGTTGAGATCTAAAAGGACGCTTCAAGGAGCCTTGTTCACGCGATTAGCATGGGGCTCCTCGGCGGATATTTCAACTGTGGCAGGGTATAAAAATTCGGCTGTAATGGGCATAACTGAAACAAACTGCTAGCATGTGAAGCCGAAGTAGTGACACCAATAGCTGTTGCATTACGATGAAGCCTTTAGCCTCACTGAAGAAGGGCAACACACCACCCGGCCAAAAAGTAGACAAATGCGCCACATGGTTCACAGGTTCCATTTACCCATGGTTAGACTGTATATTACACCCTACGACGGGTCCATGTTGAAACACCGAACAAACCAAACCAACCAATATCCAAGAGAGCTGGTCGATGGCGTTGGACTAGTTAACCAAAACCATTGTTCTCATTCAGCAAACGTGAAACTGGAACAATGCGGGGCTACCCTTAGGCTACGCAAGCCTGAAGACGATGGAGAAATGGACTTTCAACCAGGGACATCCCGGACAGAGGTTTCCTGATCAACGGCTCTGAAACCAGCACGTGAAATAAACATTACATCCATCTGGAGTTTACGCAACCTAAGTGACACGCCACAACAACCGCCCCATCAGAGCGACTTCACCGTAACGGCATGGCACCCTCCCTAGACCTACTAGGGCAACCGGCGAAGTTAAATGGAGATGCAGTCCTGCATCCGGAGCTCACCAGAGTGTGGGATCTGAGTGACCTGTATGCTGATGTAGGTCCGAAGAAAATGCTGCCATTACCAGGTGACAGAAGTACGGCAGCCATAATCGGTGTTCAGTTATGCCGCTAGCTCCACTTGATGAAAGAAGGCCATGCGCTCAACGTTGCTAACAATGACCATAATGGGCGCAAATTACAAAACCAACGTCAGCTGATAGATTAGAGCACCACCGCAACCTTTCCTTCATGGATAAACACTGTCGCTTGCTCTTAGTCAAGCACGACAAAAAGTTGTGTAGAACCCGGAAAAAACATTAATGCGGTACCACGCGCTAGTAGCTGAACACGTCACTCCAACGAACACTGGGTTTCACATGCCCAGACGGAGCACTTGGTGCGTGTCTACTCAAGTGAATGGCACCGACGTATATAGCTCTAGGCCACACAGGGGAAACTGGAACAAGAGCTAGGACCTCACAATAGTTCACACCAGTATCCATCCAGTGTCCCAAATCTCCTCAAGGTGGTAGTAGATGCATGGTGGCATTCACCAGCCATGCTCGTTAGAACGCAAACACCTCTCGAACAGAATCTGCTGTGTCGAAGCTGATATGAGTTTTTTACCCCTATGTCGTTATGACGTCAGAAAACCATTACCAAATGACAAGAGTGACAGTAACTGGCATGACTGCCCATTAACCCTCTGTTTCATGACCCGTCCGGAAAACAATGGAAACAAACCAAAACTAACCCCCAAATGACCTACTGAGCACAAAGCAGACAACGCTGTTTGCAGATAGGCAAGTCAGTAGACGAAACAAAAAAGGTCAACCATTTACTGAATGAACAAATACGCTATTGTATGCCTTAACACACGTGAGGACCAGAGACCAATAGCAAGTAACCCAAAACTTCCACTGGAAAGATTTATTAGTTTTGCACACCAACAGAACGTAAACAGAAAAAGATTGTAAATAATCGTTCAGCTGCAAAACCCTTCCAGTGCCTAGCTGTCATGCCACCCAAAGGAACCACAAGGCTGGGCTACTGCCAGATTGTCCAAGCCCAAACAGGGAAGGTCGAAAGGCTGAGGTCGGGTTCGATACACAAAACGCCGAACTGACCTGTAAAGTAGAGAAAAACTAGTGAAAAGAGGGTAATTCATCAGTTCTGCAAGTAGTCATGTATCAGCTGACACGCAAACACATCATGACTGTCATATCTTACCTCTGATGCCAGGGGCTCTGAAAGAGAGGTGAACGAAATTGATAAATGGAAACCAAAGTGCCACGACTGCTTCAGTTTTCATAATTACAGACAGCAATACTTCTGCTCACCGCATCACACCTACAGTCTGTTTGATTAGACCTAGCACCTTCAAGTCAAGGGGTGATGTGTGTAGGGGGAGGACCTGACACTGGCCTTGCGCAAGTTTTGTGAGATGTGTGCACCTCCGAGCGCTCAGTCAAACAACTCGGAAATAAATTGAAAACACGAACAGCAACCACCTTTTGCAACGTCCCCAGCAGAATGCCGCAGTGGTCACGGACACTCCTACTCTGGAATACGGACCACAGCAACAAAAGCCAACCACCGCAATCCCTTCACACCCTTTTGCCAAGTTATGCTTGTTTGACCTCGCAGTTTGCATCATTCTGAAAGCGACATGGAAGAGGACGCTAGTACACAGCAAATAAGCGAGCCAACGCAGTAGGTGACGTACAATCCGAATTCGGGTACCAGCAACCCTTGAGGCATCGGTGATCAAAACTCTGAAGCCTGAGTATCCGTCGCGTCTGTCAACTATACAACATAGCCCTCACATGCGCGCGACCCTTAGGACGAGGTGATATGTATTAGACATCACAAATGACAAACTGACCACCGAAGTCGGGGACATACGAGGTTCGTTCAGATTTCAGCAGACAGACTGCCGTCAAACTTAATACAGCCTTCAGTGCTTTTCTTTGAACTGCAAGAGGCATGTTCAAACTGTACGTTATGAAGCATCACTATGCAACTAGTGTAGTACGCCGGAAAATGACGCTGAGTTTATTCAGCATCGCTCGCGCAGTCTACGCCTAAATGCTCCAAATCGATAAGGTACCCATCAGCAACGACTTCAAGAACTTCCGGCATCCGCTTTATCACTTCACGACAAAGTTGAAAGAAAACGAAGACATCCGATATGTTGGCTGGATATGCCTTCTGAGGTTTTTAAGGAGCATCCCATGCATTCTCACTCCCAGACGAATGCGGACATGACGACCGGATCACGCTCAAAGCTCTGATATTCTTCTTCCAGAAAGCGTAGTTAAGAGGATTGCATTAACGAAACAATTGAAGACCTTTGAATTCATACGGCGTTGCGTCAACACAAAGAGTGAGGACGTGCTGATGCAGCCTTTACTCTGTCGAAAGTTCGTTGTTTGCTCAGGAATTCTCGTGGCGCGGAACATTCAAGAAATGACCCCACGGGTCCCGAATGTAATACAGTTCTGCTAGCTATTATGTCGAACACAATGTACGCGACGGTTGCAAAATAAATACGCGAGGCGGGTAGTAGTGAGAATAACGAATATTATAATGCGACGAATCCCCCGAAAACCCGTTGTATTGGGCCAAGCATCATCAATTGTTTTAGCCACGTGCTGCTGCCCAAGAAAACCCCTTCCCCAAATTTCGTCGGACCAACACTCAGTAACACGAGATGAAAACAACGGTAGCTCACACCATGCAAACAAATTAATTTATTTGAGCAAAGCCTTTGTTGATTCCAGCTTTGAATCAAGGGCGATCAGCGGAGAGACCCCCCAACTTCTGGAACGTGTTACGATAAGCGACGCAAAGTCTGGTTATGATAAGTTAATTTCTGTGTTTGCCACAACTACAGCGAATCTTTTTGTAGATTGGCATCGCTATCAACTCATTCCAGCAGGTTGGCACTAACTCTTTCGCCCAGGAGGAAACAAATACGTCCTAGAAGCAAAAAAAAAACAAAACTTCACCTCCATATTCGTACAGAAAATGGAGGTCCATCAGGACCAGCAACTCGATGACGCTTGAGGGATGAAAGACGCCCCCTTATTTCCGAAGCAACTGCAGTTCTAATTTTGATATTCGGAGCTTTTTGCAAATCATGGATTCGGCTGAGCAACTGCAAAACAGCCAGCTGATTTGATATTGAAGGTTTTCAGTTCGGCGATCAAGAGCACTTCTATTGCAGACAAGCGAGCCTTCGCTATGGGTGTTTCGCGCATCGGGGACTTCTTTCGGCCCATTGTGCATATCAGCTGAGTCTAGGTACATTGTTTCTCGCCAGAGGTTTCTCCTTTGGATCAACTAAGCTTCTAGATCCGCACAGATGCTTTTTTTGCCCTAAGGTCTGACAGCCCGTCCAGCAGTACTGCTCTCGAGGAGGAATACGCGTATGAGCTTTTACAAATTTGAGTTTTATCTGAAATCCAGTGCTTGGATACAGATGGTTGCGACAACCGGCAGGGCTGCGGACTGCCTTTCAATAGTAAACATCAAAAGGGACTCCAGTAGGTGGTTGTAACGGACTTGTTTCACACCACGGTCCGAGGTTTTCAACGACCAGACCACGTGTGCCCATCGAAGGATGTCCTAGTCCAGTAAAGGTGCGCTAGTGGAGGCATCAGACGAAAAAGAGCCAAAATGGTTTACACATTCGTCAGTTTCAACTTCTATCGTATCCAACAAATTCAAGTAACTCATCTGGTGGAAGTGAAGGTAGGGACGTTGTGAAACAATTTCGACCACAGGAAAACCGCTAGCACTACTACTAATAGAGGAGTTACGGTTAGTCAACCATCGGGGATACACCAGTAGGACGTAAATACTACGATGCACGATACAAATGGTTTGTAGCATTGTCTCTCAAAGGTAGATAACTCACCCAAAGGCCATCCCATCTGAAACAAACGACGAAACGCGTCAACAGAGTACACCGCGGTGAATATTCAGTTTAAATAATGTAATCAAACCTTCATAAGAGGTGTCAAGGATTCATCGTATAAAAATGACTCACCTCGAATTTATTTGCACTGAAACCTTCTGTTCGAAACTGCGACCACGACAGCCCAAAAACAATCGACGGCAACCGTTGCAGAGTGTAGTCCTTGAGGGGCGGAATTCAAGCCCAGGTACGTAGGCATAGCCAAACACGGAACGTTTGCAAAGAGTACCGGTTTGGCTAGGGATCTCTTGCCAAATAGTGGGGGACGATTAACCACGTAAAATGAGAGATAGTCAACGCAAGACATACTGCTGTTGCCAAACCTTGACTATCAAATGCACTTCACGTTAACTCTCACATCTGGGATATCAGGGATTAGTAGTGAGCACGAAATCTACTCTTGAGCGGGGAGCCACCAATAACCCAATTCTTTCAAAATACATGCAACGCTGCCTTATGTAGGCCATGGCTGACATGAACGCGATGGGAAGATAGAGGCAAAATTTGCTGTGGTACAACAGTATGTCAAATCTTTAAGTCCGTTAACCAACCCAAAATTTCAAGGCTATCCCTGAGTCATCATCGTGGGCAGTGCCTCCTTGCCGTACAAAAGGGAGGCGTCAACAAGAGCCCGTTTTGGTTTACAAGCCCTGTTGATGGTGCCAAGCGATGTGACAGAAGTTCACTTGTATATGTGCAACTCGTGGTTGTACGCGGGCTGGGATGCTGTCAGGTCGCCCACAGGACGATTAGGGTCCTCAAGGCAGTGTTGTTTGGCTGGAAATTCAGAAAAGTTGCAGCACATGTCCCAACCTGCAACCTGGAGGACCAGGAGACTGTGTTTCAGACCTCTAAACAATGACTAAATTGTTATGAGACAGCGGGTTTTCCACGGACGCCCTTCAGTATAGCTCAATCAGCCGCCGAGGTATATAGACCGACACAGAACCGCGAAGACGTCTCCCCATTCCTGCAGCAGAATAGCATTTGCCTTCACACCGTTTCAGCTAGTGGCACACCTAGTTGCTAGCAATTTGTAAACATTCCAGGAATGGCTGAAGTGCGGCTAGGTCGACACGTTCAAGAGGTTGCGATAGAAAAGGGTCAACTAAACCCGTTACTAAGTTGTTTCTTTAACTCAACCCGGGCTGAAATTCCCTACGACAATCATAGCCCATCGATAGCAAAACAGGCAGACCTGGGAGCCACATGTATTAAAAGTCCAATTATTTGATCTCTTTGACAGTAAGATCTAGTAAGTGAATTAGCATACTGGAAAGTGGACATACTTGGCGGAAGAGAACTCTTTATTTTACCGACCTTCTCTTTTTCGGTAACAACAAGCGTGTATAAAAATCGACTGCAGCGAATCTTAAACTTCACATTGTCCTTGTTTTCCTTTATCTTGACAGCTGAGAAAACAATGATTGTAAGGCATAAAACCTACATTTAGCGTCCGCCCGCTGCGTTTTTCTCAAAAAATCTTTGATACTGTCAACCTGTCGCGGCATTCTCTGTAAAAGAAAAGTCATGATGTTTAGCACGCGGATTGAGGACAGCTCCTAGGGGCTCCTGAAACCAGCATGCGTCTGGACAACGTAGCCACCGCCGATTGACCTCAGATGTCGGTTTCTCACCTGGGGGACAGCCACAATCGTTAATACCTAGGAATGCTTTCATATGCCCCAATATAGTGGCCTGCTTCGAATATTCCATTGGTGGTTTGTAAGACCGCACGACTTCCACACAGAGGTCGTAATTATGAATGGAACAAACAGTTAACATATGATTGAGTGCACGTCGCCAATCAAAAGTTTTAACACAGTAACCGTCCAAAAACTTGCACAGAGGGTTAGAGTTCCTCGCAAGAAAATCACACAGAGCAGTCACCCACGCCACACTAAGTGAAATGCGCAGAGATTCGCGCTCCGTCGAAGCGCTCACATTCAATATAAACTGCAAAATCAGTAGTTGCAAATGCTGCTTTTGTTTAACATATACAAGGAGCGACTCGATGGACTGACAAAGCGACGCGGGCGCTACGCTAAACTTGGGATCGCTGCATTGTAAGATACTAGTAGCAATGTACTGGACTAAGGGGACGCCAGCACGGTCATCGCCGAATAAATTATTCAATTCGTCCAACTGTGAACCGCAACATGTTTTGGGATCACTCAAATGTGATGCAAGAAAGCTGTCGACAATAGCGCATGCTGATAAGAATGAACTTTCCGTCTTCACACAAATGAGGGAGAAATGCGATGTATTCGAGTCCCAAAAATCGCGAACACATTCTAATGACCACCAAAAGCCACGCTCAAGTAATTCGATTGACGGCAGCGAGCCGTGGGCAATATCGTTCCTCAGATCTGCCAACCAGCACGGCATACCAACTTTCCGTGTTAGTGACAATAACGATTGTGCAGCATAGGGTTTAATGCGGTCCTGATCCTCGCTGGAAACTAATGAAACAAAACGCATGAGAGCTAATGCCAGACTTAGCTGGGACTCCTCGAAATACGCTAGAAGTAGATGGTGGGTGCATGTGATAGAGCGTGATAGTTTGGAAGGGGGTAAACGAGTCATCCAGACGTGCAGCACATTCAGCGCATGACGGAGACCAAGAAAAGTGCCTGAATTTATTCCCTCAGTGACGACATTAAACTCAGAAAAGGAGCACCACGGAACATGACGCAGACAGGACATGAGGACTCACGTGCAGATGGCCCGCGTTTATACCCAGTAAAACAAGCTCTTCATGTCGCAACCACAGCATCGATGCTTCCAGGTAATTGTACCTATCCAAGTGTGCCTTAACCAGTCAAATGCGTTCAGCTGATGCGCAATACTCCGGCTATTAAATGAGGTCATCATGGACGCTAATTTGTCGGCCCAGAAGGCGCGTTGTTCAATTTCTAAGAAAGAGACGCAATTGAGTTCAGATTACGAGTCCGAAATTTTGAGCCCCATCTAGGCATCCTGTGGTGTAGGTGACGCTAGGAAAGTATTCCACGAGACTCTTCGCCAGAGGTGTGATGGCTTCAATGGATAAACATTCGGCGACCTGCAAAAACTTGAATATAGATAAGAAGGTTTTTGGTTTGAGCACATACGCAGCAAACCGCAATATTTTTGAGTGAAAAGTTTTATTCTGTTCGCAAAGGTTTTGCAGCTAAGAACATTGTGCGACTAATGAACCCGACGTTACAGCATTCAAAAAGTCAGAACTGAAGGACTTACCATACTCATTAAATGCTGTTTATTCTTAATGCTCGGACGGTTCTGGTTTACCTCGAAGGCACTTATCTCACGTTATGGTCTCAACACCGCCCAACAGGCTGCGGTACACCCTCAACGGAACTTCTGTACACTCAACCGTTCAAAGGCACCTAGGACGTTTCTTATTTGGATACAGTGAAAGAGTGCGCGCGGTCCCTTCTTATAAGCGTGAAACTTCGACATTGATTAATTACCTCAGTTTTCTTCCCACAAGTGTTTCGGGGGCGGAAGGATCATGCGAGACCATGCTGCAGAGTGCACGATCAAACAGGTGGGAAAATGATGAATTGGAGTTTGTGGCGTACGTGTGAGCAGGTGGTGCCCCACAATCGTAATAAACTGGTGCACGGGAAGGGAAATTTCCTGTTGAGTTGGGCAAACGTGTTCACTAAATAATAGCAGATTCATCCATAACCCGACCTTCACTGAAGTTTGAACTGTGAAAAACGGTCTCTGACGGACAAGACGGACAACCGTCTATCGGAACTTTAGAAATTTTAGTGCAGCGCCTGGGACAGGTTTTTGTATAATCTAAGCAATAAACGCCGCTTGGGAGGGCTGGACAGTTGACGCATTAAAGCCTCGTAACGCTCAATGCGGAAAGCAGTGTTCGGAAGGAGGAAGTCTTGCTGGTTCACGGCCCAAGAATTATTATAGTGCTTCATTTATTAACAATGGATGGGCAGGATGACTGCTCCTAGGCCACCCAAGTTTAAAAACACTGCGAAACTTGCGGTCTCCCAGATACGCAAGCGCGTGCTGTCAATGCACTGTTGGGTTGTCGCTCTCAGCAATTCTCCTGCCTGCCTCACTGCCTACCTGCCTGATCGCCAACAATGACCACTGCGACCATCTGACCGGTTTGCGGAAAACCAGCCAATCGCGTGGAACAACCGATCGTTAAAGCAAGCCTTGTCCACTTCGACAACTAAGACGGAGTTGGTTTGAG
Organism: Opisthorchis viverrini; assembly: GCF_000715545.1. NCBI lineage: Eukaryota > Metazoa > Platyhelminthes > Trematoda > Opisthorchiida > Opisthorchiidae > Opisthorchis > Opisthorchis viverrini. The sequence goes on from NW_008751939.1 coordinate 596,428, forward strand.
AGGAGGTCCGAAGGCTTCGAAATTTCCCGCGTTGGCACGAAAGGCAGTTACGGGTCCACCGACGGATTTTCTCCTTATCATTAGGGCTATTTCATAGTCGCATGAGTTTCTGAGTTGTAAAGTGTATAAATGATGGCGGAGGCGGACAGGCTGCCTGGGACAATCGGGTGCGGGATTCTCACCGAAGAATCGCGATTCATGGATTCTGATGAAGTCAGAGGAGGGAGACCATGTGTGAGTCGTAGGAAATTGTCATGACGCTCCTTGGGCAGCCTGACATTTGACATTTCGATCCCAAAGGAGTGCAGCGGATATTTCCCAGGCTAGATATGTTGTACGGCTAGATTCATAGTCCATCAGCAATACAATGCAGTAGAACAGTATTACAAAAAAGAAAGAAAGGGACGAGAAAAATGAATGGCCGTTGATGTGTTAGCTGTGCTGGGCAATTTGATTGCAAATGTTTTTTCACAGTCGAGGTAATGTTATAAATTCTTTGTTAAGGGACGTGGTGAAACGTGGCGACCCATTGCCACGCTTTCAATTAAATGTCCATTTCAATGAATAAACCGAAGACCATCCACGCTACCAACATTCTCCTGTACAGCAGAAAAATGAACTCAGGGTCGGACGTCTACGCCATGTCGTAATAAATTCCTCTCATTCGATTTTCCCGAGTGGCGAACTGTTGCTCCGCGAGTGATGGAAATCCTGTTCGGTGCTCTTTAGCCCCGGAATAGACTGCTGCTGTCTTGCAATTCTCACCAGTTCCAGAAATTTTCTGAGCCCAACATCGTTATATTTATCGGGCCTTTATGGAATATTGTGCTCTCTAGTTGCTATTCACCGGTAGTATATAGATCTTCAGAGCCAGTTGGTTGACCAGTGTTCGTGTTCTAAAGCCCATAACAGAGGCTCAAGGCAGGGAACCTTTCGATGAATAAGAGTTCTCGTTCGTTCCCCCGGGGTAACCGAAATTCATCCTCCTTTGCTTACCGGCAATTATTGCCTGGAATCCAAGAGTTTGTTTTCATCAAACCGAAGCACGTTTCTACTGAGCGAATGAAATCTCAATCGATTAACTCCCTCTCTATAATAGGAAAACTTGGCCGTTATTTTTCCGGCGACGGGAGAAGAGATACTGGGGGCTATCTTCAGGATACTGCGATAATCAGTTCAGGAATCAGTCAGGCAGAGAATGAGATGTTAAGCGAACTAAGTACATCTGGCATCTCGGAGATTGCACCTCCTTCCAGCGTCATGTGTGCTGCTTACCACACGGCAGAGTGCTTAAGAAAACGTTTTAGCACACAGTAAACCGCACAAGCTTCTCATCTGCACACCCAGTTTGATCACAATGTTCGTGAGGGATTGCTTCTTAAGACAACTGTCAAAACCCACCGATTAGATACATCAACGTCTTTTCGCTCAATACAAAGAACGCAGTAATATCAAAGCGATGCTGGAAAATCATGGTGATTCTTTCTTACGCGCTGTGATTCAGCTGGCACACGTTTTCGGACACTCTCAGAAAGCAATTACGACCTTTTGGCTGAATACCTGGCATAAGTAGGCACTATTCTATTTAAAACAAGAACCTGAAGCTTATACCTTTCACACATTTGTCTGTGGGCGCAAAAATATGGAACATTTTGTTCGTTTGTCCACCTGCATATTAACCTTAGACAACGCCGTGATGACGACAATTTCTATTGATCTGAAAATCAACAAATACCTGTCTTAGTTAGCTGATATATCGAGCGGCCACTCTTTTCTTCTTGACAGCAAAGCGCAGCTTTGTGTGCCCCTCATTAACCCAAACATCGAATAGTCACATTACTTTACTATTTGCAAGCAGCGAATTGGGTGCGGAGCGATACTTTTTGCGAGCAACTAATAACGCTAGACTTCGGTTCGCGTTGAACTCTCCGCTGGGCGTTCTTGATAGCCAACGTGTAGACACTATTTTCAGGGTCTGCTCCTTTTAACATTTTTGCTGAAATGCTGACATACGAAGCTTAGGTCTGGTTGATGTAATTATCTCGCCCGTCTTCCGCTTCCGGGTAATTAGCTGTTCGCTTCGCCCGCCTAATGAAGCCGGAACTCTTGCGTCGTGCACCACACTTGAGTGGTTTCCGCGAGAAAAAGCATGTCCGTAGAGCGACGTCATTGTACACAATAATAATAACAATGATAATTATAATAATGTTTATTCCCAAATTGTGGGTGGCATACCGTCTGGCCTGATCATGCGTTTAAAGTCCGAATAGGGCATGACTGGGGGGTTTGCGGGTGGTGGGGATTACGCGAAAAGGGAACAATGTCATGAAAAGCGATAAATATTCAATGAAATAATAATAACGGTTCTCTTCCGCAACTTGTAGGGCACAATAGGTGTTGGTCCGACTAACTCAAGGACTCAGTCGGCTGACATGAACTAAAACTGAAAACCATTGCTGGCCATGAGTGGCCTTGGGCGGTTGAGTAAATGGCCGGAGTCACAACGAGCAAATGTGGAGGTGGAGACGGGATAATTCGAATTGGGAGAACATAGCGAGTTTAGTCTCAAAAGTCTGATGCAATCTGAGAAAAAAGACTCACTGGTTGCACTGATGTAGGGAAGTCAGGTGCAGCGGTTAGGTTGGATGGGGACACAGAGGTGGTTGAATTCGTACGAGTAGTTCAACAGGTTGGAATGAATGTCATGGAGGCAGTTGGGGGCAGCTGGGGGAGTTTGTCGATTTGCAGCCAGTGGAACGGTTAGGCAAGAGGGCTCGGTTGGGAGGAGGAATGGAACAGTTGCGGGTTTATGGCAGTGCCGTGGAAACATTGGCCTGACATGTTTCAGTTTTTGGACAGCTCCGTGACGGACGTCACACTTGGGATGATTTGGCTGGGGTGCGCGTTTCATTGGGCAGCGGTATTCATTTCAGCCTGGTGGAGGAATCAAGCTGGAACGAAGCCGATATGGGATTGTAGGTTTTCTTGGTCTTCTTGGTGATCCCGGAGTTGTAGATCCTAGGCCAGGTGGAGCGGATATCAGCTAACCAGTTCGTCCGAAACGGGCATTTCCAAAGTCCAAAGCTTGGGAAAATGACGGGATGGGAGGAGATTAGCAAAACATGATGAATTTGAGGGGATATAAAATGGGGTAATATGCATTAATATAAACAGAATGAAAAACTTGGCCTCTGCTGCAATTAGGGTGATGACGAGCGATCATATGGAGTTGGAAATAGATAGATTTGTAATTAGCAGGCTAGCGACCATTGGTTGAGTTTGCTAACATACGATATTACTTACATTGGGATCTAGTAAAAGCCGATATAATCGCGTAGAAGTGTGGTATGGGAATCAGATGCATAAGGGCTAACGGGAGTGGACTTCTAAGATAACTGGCTATTCTGGTGTTTATTACATGAGTTGGGTTATACCACGAGAGAAAGTGTGTGCAAGAGAAATAGTCACTAGTCTCCGAAGCACTGCTATTAGCTCTAATCTGTAGATGGTGCATAGCGACGAAGACTTTCGTGTCCACCACTGGGAGCGGCGAGTAGATATATTCTCCGTTTGTATGACGAAATGGGCTTTGGCGCGTTGTAGTCTCTGTTCCAACGATGGTAGATACAGCTATGCTCGCCGATGTAGGCCATGAGCAGAAGCTTGCCGGGATGTTGTGTGTGGGAGCGTTTTGTGGGGGAAATCATCAAACATATATATAAGCTCATAATGCGCCCTGGTAATGAAATGAAGGAGAAATCGACTTTGGTTTGGTTTTTATCAGTTAGAGTTAGACTGAGATCACGAGTTACTAGACAGAGGTGATAGAGTGCTCCGGGGTGGGGACTTGACTAGGACGAGTTGTAAGTTCATTGGGGAAATGGAAAACAACCGGGCCATTACCACTGCATGATTAGAGCTAGCGGGTGATTAAGTCACTCAGTGATTTGAGGAAGAAAAGAGCTAATCTTAGATTGGTTTTTGTCAGTAGATTTTGGCCGAGTACAATAAACGCTAGACAGAGTTAATAGAGTAATCTGTTGTAGGGACTAGACTAGTACGAGGTGTAAGTTGGCACGGGGAAAAAGGAGAAAAGGAAAGAAAACAAACGGGCCAGTAACGCTGCATATTTAGACCAAGTTGGCATTTAAGTCCTTTATAAGCTTAAAGCGGGTCAAGAGGTTGGGAAGAAATGATGACAGACTCCTTTACTTGCCCACTAACTGTAACGTCGCTAAACTCATACGCGCACTCAACCTGATTTGTAGAGGAGGTCAGAGGGTATTCGAGTACTAAGTGTGGCGGCAGCAGTTTCACGGGTAAGGAATTTGCCTACAGACTGAGAAAGAGCAAGGTGATGCATGATGCTCCACAGCCCCTTAGGAAGGCTGTTCCAGATGCGAGCGTAATAAACTTGAAAGTAGTGGCGTAGGTTTGCACGAGCTGGGGGACACACTAAGAAGTTGCGGGAGTTGCGGAGTATGTAGCGAGGTTGTGAGTTTATGCTTGGTCTAGCCTCTGCTATAAAGGCGTTCTTATGCAGCAGACGATGTAACCGTCTAACCCATAGTGGTTCGAGGCCCAGGATTTGACAGGGGAGCGGTAAGAGAAGAGGTTTGACCGAGGGAAGAGCTTTGAGATTATCGTTGGACACTTTCAATTACGAGTCAGCAACTTTGGGTGTAAAGGGAGGAGAAAGAGGGACAGAATTCCACGACTGGTCCTATACATAGCTTAGAGATTGCAACCATTGTGTCTGGAAGGTGGCAGGAGCGCAGTATTAAAGAACTGAACCTGCGTGCTCTTGCAACTGAAAACGTAACTGGTGGGAAAACCTAGAAGAATAGGAGTATCGGGGGTCGAGATCTTTGATCCTCGTGGAAAATGTGATAGGATTTCCGTTAATTGTGAAAGCGTCAGCCGGGACAAAAGCAGCGGCAGCAAGTTATACAGGATTTTGTGGAGTAGAAGATTAGGCCAGATTCATCTGACCAGCGAGTCACTGAATCTCAGCGTATCATCCGTTATGTTGACAATGAAATTGCTTTGTACTAGTCCAAGCGGACTGTTTGTTTTGGACGCGTACCTACTGTCGGGGTCTGTATAACTTGTGAATTTCTCTTACCCTAATATAATAGTATAGAAACCCAGCTCCGACTTTGTTTTGCCTACCCGGATGTTCTGGTATTACGCGTCACTCGAAGGT
>NW_008751939.1:603883-609994 GCF_000715545.1 Opisthorchis viverrini
AGATAATCTGAAAACTAGACTGTGCAAGGATCGTGTTTTACACGGAAACTACGATAAGGTGCTTCGCGCATACCTGGAGAAAGGATATATTGAACGGGTGGCGGATGCCCCCACATTGTCATTAAATTCAAAGCAGTGGTATCTCCCATATCATCCGGTTATTAACCCAAAAAAGCCAGAAAAGATTCGGGTCTTATTCGATTGCGCGGCCAACTGTCATGATGTGTCCATAAACGATCATCTGTATGAGGTCCCTGATTTAACCACAAAACTTGTAAATTTTATGCTGGCTCTCGTTTAGAGCAAGTTGCTGTGACAGCCGACACGGAAGAGATGTTCCTACAGGTCAAGGTCGACCCCCGCGAAGAGGCGCCCTGAAGAGCCTTGTAAGACAGGCCAACAGGTTGGACGGAAATGATGTCATGTGCACATTAATGTCTCGGTCCTCCTGTTTGATGAAGCTACAGAAGGTCGTAATTTGGTTGCTGCGTTACAGGCAATGTCTATTGATTAAGTATGGCAGAGGGAGAAAGGAGGCTTTACTTTCCGACGTTTTCAGAGTATCCGAACTCCGCCAACCACGTAAGTGTTTGATGGAGAATTTGCAATCCAGTCACCTCGCGCAAGGACTGCATCAGCATTATGCTTTTGCACTGGATACGAAGTGTTCCAGCCTACAAAAATTGTCACCTGTTTTGGTTGATGGCATTTTGTGCATGGGGGGCAGACTTAGTTACTCGAACTACAGTCAGTCGGTGAAGCATCCGGCTCTTCTTCCAAAACGACATTCTATTACTGCCTTAATCATACGTCATTTTCATGAAGTGGAAGGGCACTGTGGAGTAGCGCATGTCTTGGCCTTTGTTCGAGAGAGATATTGGATTATCAAAGGGATCGGTACCGTTAAACGAGTGATTGGTGCGTGCCATTTATGCAGACGCCAGTCCGCACAGCTCGGTAAACAAATGTTGGCTCCATTACCGGCGGGCAGAGCAGGAGTGGGTTAGTGCCCCTTTGAGTGCGTGGGAATAGACCACTTTGGACTTTTAAGACCAAACGCGGCCGCTCGCAAGAAAACGCTATGGCTCTATCTTTAGCTGTCTGAAGACTAGAGCAGTCCATTTGGAGATGGCAGGCAAGCTGTCGACAGATTCATTCCTACAATGTTTGATGCCCTTCGTTGGTAGACGTGGCAAGCCCACCGATAGCTACAGTGATAATGGTACGAACTTTGTTGGTGCGTTAACGGCATTTCGGGATGATATAAAGCGGTGGAGTCCGAGTAAAATGTCAGATCGGTTTTTGACTATGAATATACAGTGGCACTTCAATCCACCAGCAGCTAGCCACCGTGGTGGTGTGTTGGAGCGTATAATCAGGTCAATACGACGTATCCTTTTATGTCTATGCAGGGAACAGTGTGTGACCGATGAACAACTGAACACGTTCCTTATACAGGCAGAACGGATTCTAACTAACCGACCTATAGTCCCGCTTTCAGCAGCCAGCAACGAGTTGGAGCCGCTTACTCCAAACAGTTTGTTGCTCATGCGGTGGGGTCCTGCAGTACCCGGTCGCAACGGTTTGGGCCCGCGATATCATACCGGCTGGACAAGTCAATTATCTCGTTGGCGTATTCTGGCGTCTTTTGATAAGGGAATATCTGCTAACGTTGCAGATGCGTACCAAGTGGCTCAGAGCAACTCAAGAATTGAAACGAGGGGACTTGGTTCTGGTTTCTGGTGAGGACCTGCCTCGTGAGAAATGGCCTCTAGGGGTAGTGGATAGTTGTTAGGCGAGCCCAGATGACTTAGTAACAAACCTGCATGTTAGAACGGCGGGCGGCGTTCTTAAGAGAGACGCGATTGTGCTTGTACTCCATCGAACTCGGCACTTGTGGCAGGAGTGGACTCGGACCATTCGTGTCGGTGGCTGAAGGGGTATCTTCGAATGGAGCTGAGCGTAGGTAGTAGCCAAGAACCGGGGCGCCCACTGAATCAACGTGAAGAAGTTGGCGGGCGGTGTATCATCCGTTATGTTGACAATGAAATTCCCCACGTTTATTATGTCCCCATTTGTAATCCCCGCCCCACTTTTGTGTTTTGTGTGTATATATGAACTGACGTTTGTTTGTCCTTACCACATCACCCAGTTGGCCTTGAGGTCATCCGGCCATTTGTATCTGACTTTGCACGTGTGACTTTCGCACGTTGGAGCCTGTTTGCTCCCGTGCTTTGTACTGTTGTAGTCCAAGCGGACTGTTTGTTTTGGACGCGTACCTACTGTCGGGGTCTGTATAACTTGTGAATTTCTCTTACCCTAATAGTACCGTATAGAAACCCAGCTCCGACTTTGTTTTGCCTACCCGGATGTTCTGGTATTACGCGTCACTCGAAGGTTCCTTTCGACCGCTACAGTAATCGTGACTCATTCTAACTCTCCTTGCCTCACGTGCCAACGGCTCGCAGGTTTATGCCGTCCCAAGCATTGCTGATCCCTTTGAAGCGTTCCGTATTTTTCTCCACCTAAACCCACCGAAATTCTGGCCTATAGGCAGCCAAATATAAAATTGACGGACATTTACCCATGGGTGCCAATTCCACAGCCACATCAAGATCGCCATTGGCGTATGCTGCGGCATTTTTTCGAGTTGCAAGGACATGCCAACCTAGTCAGTTGCTTCCAACTTCGCGTCGTCTCAGCAAACAAGGTGTAGAATGCTCCCACACCCCGGCGCCCAGCCTTAAGGTCTGCAATGGCGGCGTGGGATCCAGCGGTCTTGACAAAATTTGTGACGGATATAAGTGAAGCGGCACATTTTCCGTTTGGAACACGGAAACTCGTTCTGGTCACGAACTGCTTGACTTAATATCCCCCCGTGTTCAACCGTGATAATCCTTAAAGTGAGGCACCTACTGTCAAAGCTCTGCTAGGTGGCACCATGGCCAGTTTGGCAGCACACTCACGCTAGTTTCTTCATGTCATTGACGAATACCTTCTGCCCTCTTAAACCGTACTTTGAAAGACGAGCCAATCGCTTTACTGTACAAACCGATTCATGGGGAGCGTTCTTTATCATTTGCTAAACTACCCGCCGGTGCCAGCAGCACAGATAATGTACGCTTTGGTCAGAACCACTTCATCCACTCGCTATACTCCGAATCGGTGCTCTTTCAATGGAAACAGTTTATAAGCTAATATATTTTTAAAAAAACTTTAACATTAACCCCTTTGAACCACAGTTGAGTCCACCTTACCTCGTCGCATTTATATCCCCAGAACATCCGATGAAACTCTGCCAGCCAGGGCACTCAAATACAGATGGCAGAGATAGCACGTACGGCCAATCCATCATCCGTTGGTCTGTCTAGGATTTCCAGCTCCGTGACTGCGACAACGCTGCAGTAGCTGCGACACTGTTGTTCTGGTTTATCGAGATACCTTTGTGGAGCCATACCACGAAAGCCTACTTTGCTTGGATTCTTTAGGCCGCTTTCTCGTTAAGTTCAGTTCAAGACATCTCAAGCGCGCAAGCATCGCCCCGTAATACTGCGCCCCTACCTGAGAGATATCTGCACACTGAGGCCAACCGTGAGGCCAGTGAAGTATTTCTCACATCTTCACGCTCAAATTTGTGAACTAGAAATTGGAGGCTTACGGTGTTTCGACACCTCAAATCCATTCACGCATTCCAGTCTCTTAGAAGAAAGTAGTAGGTGGCGAAAAAACCAGTAGGCTCTGGCTTTAAATGTCACTATTGAGGGAGTATTTGAGGCTATATATTTTATATGCACATGAACATATCCAGGAGAAGGAGGGACAAACGTGTATATTGTCTGGCTGAGAAATGGAGTGAGTTCCGTCTAATCTTAAATAAAACGAGGTTACAAATACAGTGCATTTCGATGTAAGAGATGGGTGCCGTAAGGTATCTTCAGGATTTACATAGGTTTAAAAGAAGAGGAAAGGACAGTTTCCCCCGAACATTACTCAGTCAACTCTGGATTTGTCCCCTCTCAATGGAAACAGTCTGTTGTTTGCCCTCATTTCAAACCTGGATCGAAGCAAGCTGCTTCCAGTTTCAGAGGAATCCACTTTTAATGCGAACCCTCTAACGTCTGGTCAAAGGCCCGTTAATCAGGTTTCTCCTAGCATCAAACTCCTGCTCTGCCCGCCGGTAATGGAGCCAACATTTGTTTACCGAGCTGTGCGGACTGGCGTCTGCATAAAGGGCACGCACCAATCACTCGTTTAACGGTACCGATCCCTTTGATAATCCAATATCTCTCTCGAATAAAGGCCAAGACATGCGCTACTCCACAGTGCCCTTCCACTTCATGAAAATGACGTATGATTAAGGCAGTAATAGAATGTCGTTTTGGAAGAAGAGCCGGATGCTTCACCGACTGACTGTAGTTCGAGTAACTAAGTCTGCCCCCCACGCACAAAATGCCATCAACCAAAACAGGTGACAATTTTTGTAGGCTGGAACACTTCGCGCGGTAACCCTTTGCATCCAGTACAGGAGCGTTAATCTGATTCATCTCTCGTGCAATATGAGCATATTGCACCATCTTTATCAAAGATTTACGTGCTTGGCGGAGTTGGGTTACTCTGATAACACCGGAAGGTAAAGCCTCTTTCTTCGTTCTGCCCGTCATAATCAACAGATATTGCCTTTAACGCTGTAACCAAGCCACGACCTTCTGTAACTTCAGCCAACGTGAGAACTGAGACATTAGGTGGCACATAACATCATTTCCCGCCAATCGGTTAACCTGTGCAACAAGGCTCTTCAGTTCGACACCATCGGGCTGCGTCAGTCGCGGCTGTGGAGGCCATTTTCTCTCTAGTTCGAGTAGAAATCTGGGTCCCGTTAACCATCTACGCAGTGGACCGAGGTTATATATCCCTCGAGAGGCGATGTCAGCTGGATTGTACTCCGATGACACGTGCCTCCATTGAGTGGGTGATGACATATCACGAATGACTTTTAGGCGATTTGCAACAAAGTTACAAAATCTGGAATATACGTTGTGGATGTAGTACAGAACAATCATGGAGTCCGTCCAAAACACAGTACGTTAGAAGTAGTCTTTTGTACTTGCTTCAATTAAATCTGCTACTCGGACTGCCAAACAGGCAGCTGTTAACTCCAATCTTGGAATCGAAACGGACTTGAGGGGGGCCACCCGCGCCTTCGAGAATACAAGCGAACAGCCAGAAACTTCATTGTCCCCCATGAAGCGGGCATATGCCACAACACTACATGCGGTCTCCGATGCATCACAAAACACATGAAGTTCGGCGTGTGGAGTACCACCAACCTCTCTAGGTTTTATGCACTTAGGAAATCGCAAGTCATGGAGGTTACCAAGGTTAGACAACCATTTATCCCAGCGAGTGAGATCGGTGTCATTTGACGGCTCGTCCCAACCAAGTCCACTTTTGCACAGTGATTGCAATAGACACTTGCCTGGTACTAACCACGGAGAAACAAAGCCCAGTGGATCATACGTTGAAGATATACAGGAGAGAACGCCTCTGCGTGTTGACGGTTTCGACGATAAATTAAAAGCAAACACAAGTGTATCAGATTCCGTATCCCACTGCACTCCTAGGGCACGCTCCATTGGCAATGGCTCCGTAGTTGAATTTCTCAACCCGGACGTGAGTTCCATTGGGTCTATGGCTGACAATACCTCACGATCATTGGAAGACCAGTTTCTCATGCGGAAACCTCCCTTTGAGAGCAAAGCACTTATCTCGTTAAAGAAGCACTTAGCTGTTACAGAGTCCGGAAATGACATTAAGCAGTCATCAACATATAGGTTGTGGTCTATTACGCTGCAGGTTGAGACGGCATAACCTGAGCCGAAGTCCTCAACGGTCTTTCGTAAGGCGAACGATGCACAGAAAGGGGAGGTGGCCCCAAACGGGTGAGATGTCCATTGAATTGAAATAGGTTCTCCAAAGAACTCATAGTTTTCCCATCACAGGAATTTCAGAGCACCTTTATCACAGGGACCAACCTTGACCTGTAGGAACATCTCTTCAATATTGGCTGCCACAGCAACTTGCTCTAAACGGAAGCCCAGCATAACATTCACA
>NW_008751939.1:611629-628202 GCF_000715545.1 Opisthorchis viverrini
TGACACGGATTACCATCAAAGTATGATAGTTCCACCCTTGGTAGGTCCATAGTGGCTGATGCTGGAGTGACGGAGATGGCTGGTTCTGGCCCTCTGATATCATCAGCATATCCTAATGGTCTTTCATCTGTCTGACATTGCTTCACGTATCCCGCTAATCGTTCATTTAGGGCCACTTGTTCCCAGACTTCGTCTAGTGAGTCCTCTTCGGCCTCTAGCTCAATTTTGGCTAATTCAGTTCTGCTGTGCGCCTCTAAGAGACCCCGCTGGAGCTCGACCTCCCGCTTAACCCGGTACTCCTGGAGCTGAGCAATCCTTAAAACTTTCATTGCTACACTACCTCTACGACTAGAAGCACAAAGTGACTTACGAAAACCGGGGCGCGAAGTAAATTGCATTGCAATTGTTTCCTCCGCAGCTTCAATCGTTTCCGTGTCCTTGGATCCGGTTTCCTTCACAATTGTTCCAAAAGTTGACATCTTTTCTTCAAACGACGCAAGATGTCGAGAACTGTAACGGTCGGACGGTACCTTCGAGTGACGCGTAATACCAGAACATCCGGGTAGGCAAAACAAAGTCGGAGCTGGGTTTCTATACGGTACTATTAGGGTAAGAGAAATTCACAAGTTATACAGACCCCGACAGTAGGTACGCGTCCAAAACAAACAGTCCGCTTGGACTACAACAGTACAAAGCACGGGAGCAAACAGGCTCCAACGTGCGAAAGTCACACGTGCAAAGTCAGATACAAATGGCCGGATGACCTCAAGGACAACTGGGTGATGTGGTAAGGACAAACAAACGTCAATTTATATATACACACCAAACACAAAAGTGGGGCTGGGTTACATTTGGGGACGGAATAAACGTGGGGAATTTCATTGTCAACATAACGGATGATACGATTACTTCCCTGGATGGTCTGCTCAATCCAAGTATAATCAGTGCGGCAATCTGTTGTGTTTGTAGTAAACATGCACGCTTGTATGGCCTTAGAAAACCTCAAAGCTGGGATGTAAAACGTTCCAGGACACCATTGTAACCTTGGTGTTTTCTGATCGTTTGAGGTTTTGATTCGACAGCACAATGGGTCAGATATCGAGAAAGACAACGGGAGTCGCAACTTCAGATTTGATCTCTCCGAATTCTAATTGTATATGCGTCAACGATGATTTCGCTTGCATGAGTTATTGGAGATATTTTACACGGGAATTTTTGGAGTCGCTCCAAAGTCTTTAACTTGGCAGTTCCGTGAAGAACCGGCTTAATCAGCCAAAGTTTGGGATCAGAGTGCTGTTTTAGTAAATTGTGTTCATGGCGGAAGATAAGCAGCATCCATTTTACTGATTTGATTTGTTGGCTTAAGTAAACGAAGGTCTGGATTGTCAATAGATACATGTCGTCCCTTTCAGCACCGAAGCGATTTGATATCAGACAACGAATTTGTGGTTTTGACTTCCGATGGTCTGGCTTTCCCCCAACCGGAAAAAAACTCCTGTAGCTACAAGAAAGTATTCCATTTGTGCACTCAAACGCAAAACCATCACAATCTAGCGGCAAGATCCAAAGCGCTAATGAATGTTACAGAAAACAGACGCATAATAATACCCTTTGCAATAGAAACGATAAAATCTGCCGTACTTGGCGGCGATGTACTGTATGGTGTGACCTGTTTGGAAGAAATAGCAATTTGTTGAGGAACTGGTTTACGCAGTTTCATACAAGAAAAATGAAGCGCAACCCATAAACACGGCATGTTATGAATAAATGGTGGGTCACAAAGCTTGGGTCACCCGCGCCAGTGATCGACATGTAGCATTAGCTAGCCCTCTCATTAAATTTAACAAAGGGCCATGAAGCATTCTTACTTAGCCACCAAAGACAATCAGGCTGCTCTTTCATACGACTACCTGGTGGTTTTCCTTCTTGCAGATCTGGAAGAATGTACGAATTGTTCCAACCTCATGTAGGCCCTGCAGGGAAGGCCGCTCAGTCACGCTGCACCATGGTGCATTCGTGTACCCGCCATCCCTCCAGTAGCACGGTTGCATCTCCCATCGCCAGGATTTATGGATCTGGTATTTAATTTAGGAAGTCTATGAAGGGGCGTCGTTGTCTTCTGTTTGCTGTCGCTGGTGCTGGACACACTTTGGCTGCGTCACTTACCTAGCGGTATCACAAACATCAAGTGGCAACAGCGAGCCTTTTGTCCATCAAAAAATCTTTAAAAACACCTGTTATAACCTGGGGATACTCTGCAATGCCCATGGCTTAGATCGATATGCAAAACTGTGGCTTCCTTCTTTATAACTCGGTTTACAGCGCACCATAGCCCGACCAGTTAGCCAAACCGAACACATCTACCTACGGCCCCTGCATACAAAAAAGAATAGTATGTACGCCATTAAATTCCAGATTACGTGGCTAGTGCCTAAAAGCCTTTTTCATGCACCACATGTTGATTGAATCAGACAGCAGCGTTTTGGGGATTGTTGGCATTACTCTTACATCCACTCTCCCCCCTAGATTAGGGCATTGTCCGACTCACGGAATAACCCCCAGAAAATCTAGTCAATGCTCCCGGAAGTTCTAATATAATTAGTTCTTGTGTTTGGTTCCTTTCACCACATTACAACTCTTCAGACTTCTAATAATTTTTTCCTGTCTCTGGTACTTCATTAGCCTGTGATGACGGGCTTAGACAGTTGATGACTACCAAGCCCCCAACTTGTCTCATTTGACCACTTGCTGTCATCACCCTTATTGTAGTAAACGTTTCAGTTTTCCCTATGTTTTCAGGATGGACTCATTTTATGCCTCCAAGAATTCATCGGGCCCTCCTGATCTCATTCCATTTCCTGTTCTTCCCAAGCTTTCACCTTTGATCGCATTAGATCCGCATTTCCGCTGTTATACGCTCCGTCTAATCTGCGCAATACGTCCAAAGGCATCCCCATCCGGACTAAAATATACCTGCGACGTTAAATTGGCTTTGTTTCACATCTGCACATTTCCTGGGCCAAACTCCAAAAGTGTCACTGCTCCCAGAATCCCACATACAAGCCTAATCAACTCAAACATGATTGCGTCGAACGGTTATCCCAAGAACCGAAGCGCGTCAGCGCGATGATGGCACGGCACTGCCATGCCCAGCTAGATAGCGTGCCCAAAACAATTCACCTGCTACTTTTGACGATAGCTCTCCGCCCACTCATATAGTATATTTTCTTACTTTTTATGTCATAAGTCGGTGAGGCCAGATTGGACCGGGGGTCCTCGTCCCTAAGCTAGCTCATCCGTAATAGTGGAGCTTAATAAAGCTTCCAAGAAGCATCACGGTCACATTCACATAGATCAAGAAGGGTTGCATCCTGTAAACATCTCCCTATACGAATGAGCATCTCGGTCAGTGGGACAGAAAGCTTCGTGTTTATGTATGGAAAACAAGGCGCATCAGGTGGGATAACTGCGTTAGATTACCAGTCAGTTTGGATAGTCAAGGCATTTTTATGGGCTTCTAGCAGATGTCTTCCTCCAAAACTTGGGAGGCGTTCGGGCTCCACTGCTGCAGAATTATACCGGCCAGGCTACCTGCAGCGTCATTTGTTTTGGTATAAGTATTTCCTTATACCCGAACAAACAACGTGTTTTACAGCTCAACAGGTAGTAGCGTTTTCTGTGTTAACTTACGTCTGAATTACGCCCGACCGGTGAATCTGAATAGCTCAGAAGCTGAAAAGCTTGTAGGATATGTTTACACGAGATACCTTTTGACAAATAGTACAAAGTTACCTAAATTGTCATCCTCATAAGCCTTTCTCCTTTCTCCCTTATTTTCAAATTCAAAGTCAACGTGGACCGCGGCCTGGAATGAATGAATATCCACCAAGGCAGAGGAAATTGTAGCTGCGAAACACCCCTCGTGCCATCAAACAAAGCGTTGTCATTTCCATAATAAACTCTCAGAATAAACCAAGCAACCAGTACGCTAAGTGCAATCGGTGAAAGCAGTCCTTGTGAGGATCCGCGGTTCAACAGCTCCATTATGAACGATTAAAATATCGGTGTAGAGTGCCCACCGTGGTGCTACAATGGGCCGATTTATTTTTCTCGCGCAAATCGCTGCGGACACAACGCGTTAAAGCATGCGATACGTATTCATATCCCACTACAGTTGCAGCTTCGCACACGGGGACGAGTGTGTTATTTTTCTGTTTAGTCCTACAGTTTACCTGAATGGATGCGCTTGATAGTTGTTCGCGTCGTGTGCCCCTCCTCCGTAAATAAAAAGCTAAGAAACTCTACACTCCCTCCTTTGATTGCTCAAAAACAATGTGTCAACAAGCGCAACGATGTTAATTGAGTTTAAACTCGGTAACGCCGGGCAATAGTTGGTGGTCCACAAGTAGTTGCAAAACGCATCTACAATTATACTTAGATAACAATTTAATAAATGTCCACGCAAAAATACGGCGAGTGTGGTGCGTTTTGAATCTTCCAAACATTATATCCACACTGCAGCATTTTGTGACAAACACTAGGATGATCAGTTTCTACAGAAATTGTCTTTCGCAGAATCGGTAAAACGGAAGCATAGTGCATAGAACGGAGCTATGAAAAGCGATTTGCACGTTGGTCTGTGTAAGTTCTCATGGGTGAACACAGTAGAATAAACCACCAAACTGTCAAAGGATGCGCTTTTGCTCGCAAAGTCACCGACTGTAGCTTGATATTTCTGTCAACACCAGCATAACTCACTGCATAATCAGGTGGGGTTTCGTAATTGGTATAGTCTAGACAGTGAAGTCACTCAAAGCTGAACTTCAATCATGTGTTCGTGTTTCAGAAACCAAGCAAGTTATTGCATGGCAAAATGGTATGCACGGAGTTGGCCCTCTGAACAAATCACCTAACGGTTTGCGCGTTGAAAATGCAGCAAGCAATAAAGACGAGGGAATAATAATAAGTTTATTGGTCAAATTGTAAAAAACAAGCCAACTGAGGGATTAGCGGATCGTTACAGCCCAAACGCGGCAGGTGGCAACCCAGCGGAGAGGCAGGTACAACCATCGCGACAGGCTCATTACGTGAAAATTCACCGTCGTGGTGGGAACTAGTAGAAAATCTAGAACAACGTGGCATGAGATACGACTAGCTTAATAATGAAGCCGGTGGACATCGATCAAAACTGGAACATCTTCGCTTGCCATGAGTGGCCTCAGGTGCTCAGAGATACAAGAAGTCAAAAATGTAGAGGGAGATGGGGGAATTCGGAGTAGATTCTGTCACGAGAAAGTTGTATCTTTGAGTGACGCGTAGTACCAAAATTTCCAAAGAAGGCAAAACAAAGTCGAAACTGGGTTTCTATACGGTACTATTAGTGTAAGAAAAATTCATAAATCACACAAACTTCGACAGTAGATACCAGTCCTAAATAAATGGTCCACCTGGTCTTCAAATGTGCGAACCAAATAAGCGGAAATTTTTCCACGTGGGACAGTCACACGTGCACCAATTCGGTCACAAATGTCTAGATGGCCTCAAGTTCAAACGAGTGAAGTGGTAAGGACAAACAAACGCCAGTTCATATACACGCACTGAACACAAAAGTGGAGCGGGTGTTACGAATAGGGGCAGAATACATGTGGGAAATTTTAACTGTCAACTTAATGGGTGATACAGATGCAAACGGCAAGTTTCGTGTTTACACTGAAAATAGGTAGACTCACTATTGTTGCTGGTGTGGGCAAATTAGGTGTAAAGATTTCCGATGGGAAGATGGCGTTATTGCAAAAGGCCGAATGAACGGTAAATGAAATCATTCAACTTGTGAAAGGGGCAAAATAATTTGATGCGCAAAACCAGATCGGTTTGTTCCGAACAAAAAATCAATGCGTTGGATCAAACTCGTCACAAAGTCGGCTGAAGCCGGATGAAAAATCTATTCGTAGTTGCAACAAGAGGCTCAAGTGAGCGAGGTGAATGTCCAGGGTAGGAAGAAATAGTTGAGAGTGTCATTAGATTGGCTATGCCAGGGCCTTGCCATCATTACAATGACACCTTGATTTCCAGACGGCGGCATTCGGACAGCGGATGCACACTCCTAAGGCGGCCAGATGTCCTTCAGACGGCGGGAATTTCACGCGTAGAGGTAGGCCAATGCAGAGCAACGGGTAATTTTTATTCAGTTAAAGAACCATTCGTGTGTGAGCCGGAGACCCGCAAGGTTGAATGACAGTCATACGGGGCTTTCGCAACAGCCAAAGTTCGAAGGTTGGCAACAGAAAGAATGAGGGGAAAATAGGTTGGGAGCAGTAGCATCTGGTCCGTGCCGGGAGGCAACAGATTGAACGGCGTCCAATAGAAAAGTGATCTAATTGTGACGACATGTTAAGTGTATCTGTGACAGTGCGGATTTATGTTGGCATACCAAGAAACTTAGGCTGCTGATATGTTATATGGACAAAACAGATCATTTTTGGTGGGCTTCCACTCGGCTCGTATGCAGTAATTCAGATAGGAACGCAAAAGACTATCCTTGGTGATAGTGACCCTGTTAGCACCGAGCGTCAGCTGATCAAAAGACGCAAGGAGAGAGAAAGACCAGTTGCGTAGTTTCGGAAACGCAAGAACTTCATCGCCGAAGTAGCGAGCAAGCAGGCAAGCCTCTGGGTTAAATGGTGGGGTAGACGGGTAACTTCAGTCATTTTTAGCTCAGCTGAAGAATGCAGCCACCAATCTCCGTTGTAGGAATTGTGTGGGGCTAACGTGAAAGAGGACGGCGAAAGAAAATGATCGGTTGAGCGAGAACTTTAGGGATATTTGATGGTGGCTGTGGTGTAACTGGATGGCACGACGCAAACCGCAAACGAAGGTGAGAGCATGGTCCGCCAGTCCCTGAGTCAATGCTTCCAGATTCAAGCAACAAATGTTGCGTGGATAAAACAACCAAAAGGCGCAATCCTGGACTGCTGGTATTCAAGGAATAATAGGGTTTTCATATTTTGTGTACAAGATTGCTTCACTGAACAGGCACGAAGAACGTGTGTGTTACGTATGACCGATAAAGGATACTTGGGTTGATATAGCCTCAGCTAAGACAAATGTGGCAACGCCTTGCACGTCCATGTTAGCCGTGAGCCTTGAAGAGTATATTTATTCTACCAGGTGCATTTATTAATCAGACGAATGAGCGGTTTTCTTTCAAATGTGCCTCGTCGCGTTTCCAAATAAAATGAAGCCGGGACAAATCCATACCAGCTACAGCTCTTTATGGATTCCCTGACGTAAAGGCGGGGCTCACAACCACCGGCGATGGGCGATGCACCCGTGCTACTAAGGCGTGGCGCGAATACGACTGCATCCCCGCGTAACGTAACAGGGCAACTACTCCGCATGGCGCATCCCCTTGCATGCTACCAGATATGCAGGTTGAAAAGCCTCTATACCCATGCCATTTCCCGGGCATGTGTGTTACACGACCACACATGACCTTCCAAATCCACTGGATTAGCCCCAAAAAGTCGGCCAGCTTATTGTGCTGTCTGCTTTTTCTGCCCGTAAACTCACTTATTTTCTTCGCGATGACTACCTGATTTGATGGAATGCCAGCATGTTTTCTACACAATGAGCCCGATTAGGGGCTGTTTATCTCCCCATAACAAGTGCGTTTTCACAATTTCATCTTGATGCGGTAAAATATGTGGAAGCGACTCGAGGCCTAGACCACTTTTTCCCCATTAGGCTTAACTGTAGTCTATCACCCCCGTTTTGCAATCTGTTGCCTGTACAAATGTCCCGATAGCTCAAAGTCATCACTTATCTGCAACCGTCGCCGGTTTCAGCTCGGATGTGTGAATTTTTGTTAACAACATGCTCTTGTAACCCGGGTTAAATCGGCCCAACGCACCAGCTTCCTTAAGCCCTGAATGTTTGCTAAACTACTTCTATATAATTTGCTTTGCCGCCCCCGATAACAGCTGAGTTTTTATCATTCTAGTTTTGGAAAGACCCGTGCATTTTGAGCAATGCTAATTTTCCTATAAGGGTCACGCTTTCAAGCATTCCTAGGCGCCGCAAACAGTCTACGTAATGCCACTATTCATACCGAACCATCACGAATATTCCTGGCAGTATGTCACCCACTAGTTGAGAATGAACACCGGGATTATCATTACCTGTTTCTTTGATAAAGCATATTTTATGCGGGCTGATTGGACTATTTCTGGTCACGATGGCCTTGCCGTTAATTCATATATGTTTTCCTGCACGCAATAAGTATCCGTCTGATTAGTGTACCGTCATGTTCTCGCTGCTATCGAGGTGTCATTTTCTTCAAGCCTCTTCCTACAAGATTGTTTTTAAATGCACAATGAGAGTAAATGTCGTATTTCTGTCTGATTTTTGTTGCGGTTTAGCAGATCCATTCATTTTGATGAATGTTTGTATAGGACTTTTCTTAGGGTGGTTGCCGTAGTATCCGTTTTTGGTCGGTATCTTCTTCCGATGTACGCGCATTGGCAAAACTCATACCTTACCTCTGCTCACGAATAGATCGAAAAAATATTTTGTGCTCGCTGCCCTGAGATGTTGTTTTCAGAGGTTCAGTTGCATGATGCACCCAGCCATTTTCAGAATAAGAAAACTGCCATCCAGGGCTCTGGTTTGATGACTGGTAGCAAAGTAAGTTCCCATTTCTGAATTGCTACCTCAAAAACTAAGTTCAAAAATTAGTGATCTGGTTTGAGGTCATGTCAGCTGTTTGGAGGCCTGTCTCTAGAAAAGTAGCCGGTTCGTTCTGCAGCACATACACTTGAGACCTAATATTTCCCAGACCAGTAGAAACCTGAGAACCTTCTGGTAAATAAGAGGAAAGAGTGGTGGGTAATAATAGACAGTCTTTGTTTAATCCAAGCAGTTTGTCGATCGGCTCTGAAAAGTAAGGGGGTTGAAGATAAGTATCTTGGCTGTGAGGCTTTCGGAGGTGATGAGAGGATGACTGATAGGGAGTCAAGATACACCAACCGCTGAGATGTCGAAGATGGAATCGCTGATATTGTGGTGCTGTATTTTACCTGAATGTGTGCTAAAGAGTACCTTTTTCTTGTGTTCCGAGGAGTGAACCCCACAGTTTTCCACTGGATCGTATCAGGGGTGGTTGCTTCAGCAAAAACGTATTTGGATAGATTTGAAATGTCACAAAAGCGAGTAAGTTTCAACACGTCGATAAGAAGCTGGGTTAGATGAAAACTAAAACCTCTTGGTTGTGTGAAATAGCATGCCATTTTTAATCTGTCTGATGAGTCTGAAATTTAAAGTTCATGTAATTCAGGCTGGATACTAAAGATAACGGAAGAGTTCCTTCAAAGCCCCATTCACGGAGGCCGACAATTTACGTGTTGGAACCAACTCTCTAGCAAGAGAGGGAGCTGTTGTGGTCAGATAAGGCTAGTTAAGCAGTTGAGTTTGGAAGAACCTGATGGAGGTGAAGAAAGCAACATTGCCTAAACAACCGAATGCGCGATCTACTATAAATGCACTGGAAACACTGGGATTAAATTTTCCAACAGAGTAACGGTGCTTAAGGGGACCATTGGGAGAAATGAGCCGTAGCTGCCTTTTTCCCGTAGATGAAGATCTGGAAGTAGAAACATTCACTGTTTTACTTTTATGGGACCTATGCACGTGTTGTTGCTCTGTTTCGACTAAGTGGACAGAAGTAATCCACCTACACTTTACCGAGCAGAATCTTTCTGACAGTTTCTGGGTCATTTTTTCACTTAGGAAAACAGAAATGTTTTTGGATCAGTTACATTTTCGGATTACCTGCAGGTTATTGCAAGGGCTCAATAAGCTTGACGAGGTTATTGTGGGTACATTAATTCTGTAGATGGGAGGACATCGAGGAAATACAAAATAATCGTCTAGCGGTTTGAAAATTTTTCAAAACGTGTTGGCCTCCACGAACAGAAATCAGCTTGCACTCTAGCTCAAGTTATGCACCGTTTGCCAATCCAAGGTGTACCTTTTTTATAACACCTCTTGCACGCTGTTTTGGTGATTTCACAATTTTGTACTGGACAGAAATAGTCCGTCATCGTTAGTAGCAGCAAGTTTTCTCCGTTCTATGGGTGTCTTGATTCCATTCCGATGAGGTTATACATTCAACCTTAAGAAGAGCTAAAATTACCGAGCTGCACGTTCGCATGCCTGAAAAAATTACCCGAGCTATCGGCTAGCTGAAATGAAAACCCTAAATCTTCGCAGCACTGAAATGTATGAGGACCGAAACCATTGACTCTGTGTAAGCGGGATAAGAAGTAATCATCAGTGGCACCGCCAAACACATACAAAATGACCGTGGGTGGCCTATTATCATCTAGCACCCGGTGGCTCAAAATGATGTCGACAATGGTAGATCCGGCCGCGGTTTAAGCAGATGTCCAACGGAAAACGACAAAAAACGTTCGAAAGGTCAGTTCAGCAACAATATATTGGTCTCGCACTGTCGTTTTGGGGAAGCAGCAAGAATTAAAAGCGGCGAATCCAGTGGTCAATCAAGAATGTCTATCCGCATGCTATCTGGTGCGAGTATTGAGTGCACCGAGTGAACGAGCCTGGGATTTAGAAGTGAAACCCCTTGGTCTCTGCGGATATGGACGGCAAGTTGAGTCTAAGCATTGAAACTAACTTCAATGGAAGGTTAAATGGGTTCCCGGTTCCTGATAGGGGGCATACAACGGTTGGTTTCGGCAACATAATGAGAAGGGAAACAGGGACAAACTTGTGAGATGGAAAGGATAGAGACGTCATTTCACCTTTTCATCATCATCACCATCAGCGCTATCACTTCATCCATTTTCGCTCAACTGCCCTGCACCCAGCTTGATGGACCGACCGATGGCACTGCACGATGGTTAATGGAGCAGTGGGTTATTTATAATTTTGTGATCCGCGTTTGTGTAGGCAGAGGCAAAACCAGGGTCATTCTGCACGTATGCGATGAAGATTGAAGCTCGGAAAAACGTCTTTGGCTTAAAGGCCTAATTGCAAATTAGTGATGGTTGTTGCAAAATTGCCATAGCATTTTGTACTTTGGAAGCAGAGGTAGACACACATTTCGGCGCCTCCAAACACGAAGACCAGAGAACTGTGTTGGCCAGCTCAATCCATAAATTGTTACACGCTCAAATCCTTAGCATGGCTCACCTGATTATGAAGTTGCACAGAATCTTGTACTACGATAGGATTAGTCTCTTCATCCTTGAGTCAGCCGACACTGCTTGTCTGGACTGCTTAACTTGGATGGGTTTCAGTTGGTTGAGCCACTAATTATTTTTGGTTAACACAAAATTCGGTAAGGACTCCAACCGAGTGCAACACAGGCTTTCAGTGTCACTCCACGATTGGCTGCATACCGCAGTTCCCAACGTATTAGACAGTCAACGTCCTGGAAAGAGGACAGCATGGGGTTAGGCGCAGACGCATAGGGTTTGAAAAGGCAAATAAAGAAGACCGAGTGCCACGTGAGCCAGAACTGTTCGCTATTTCGTAAACAATTGGTCCTGGTTGACCGAAAGGACCATATGTCTTTCATAGCTAAAGTTGAAGTTTGGCGAAGCATCCGACATGACTTGGACGAAAGAACTCTTGGGATGAGCTTGAATACTGGGCGGTAAGGGCAAAATTATGGGCCAGGGCGAGCGAATATTAGCAGTTTACTTATTCGTAGCAGACAAACCTGACAGACCTGGTGAATGGCGTTGTGACACTTTCAGGGACTCAGGGTTGTTTTAAGTAAATTTAATTACATGTATCACGTGACGATGGTGAATAAAGTTAGAGTGATTGGCGAAGCCTCACTTGTATCTTCAAGGTGACTGACGCCAAACGCCAAGTACTTCCTCGGTGCAGTATAAACGCTTTTTTCTAGTTAAATTCAGGGACTCAAAGCAAAAAATTAAATAACTTGGATAAGGTAGGGACCAGGTACTAGCCCACCATAGGCAGCTTGATGTGCACAATCCTTCAGTTGCTCTGTCAGACTATCTGGAAAGTGGGAGCCACTGACGCCAGTGGGCAGCCAGTTCTAGCTGTGTCCATAGTAAGGTACAAGCAGGTAACGGGGACCTCATCCTGATGGGCGGATTCAATCAGCAGCATTTTGTTATTATTCGCGCTCTTTTGTCACGTCGTAAATTGCCCACTTTGCAGATTGCGCTTGTTTTATTAAGGAACTTAAAACGAGATGATATCAGTGAACGAAAATTGGGCACACCCAAAAGACAACCAAGCCCAAGTTTTTTTCTTGGTCCGAGCTTCCCAAGTAAACATCACATCAGAAGAAGCAACATGTGTACAAAGAAAATAACGTCCAAAAAGAGCCGTCAATAATGTAGGACACGTCACATTAGCTGGCACTTGATCATGTGGTAATTGGTTTGCTCCCGAAATAGGCAGTTAGCCTGTGAGCGTTTAGCCTGTATGCCTCAAGATATCTTCAGTGCCCTGATTGGTCGGTTATTCCTGCATTTTCCCTTCATATGTATAGTTAACGGTGACAAGTTAGAAATTGCGACGCAATTGGAGGCTGGCTAGTGTGAAAGCCAATAGGTTCTTTCGGGGTCCTTGTTGTGTGATGGTTCGACCCTCTTGTATAAATTCACTTCGATTAGCATGTACACCTGAGTAACTCGGCTCCTTGTTTTTGTGGACACCACCATTCATTCATTAGTGTATCACAATCGTTAGGCAGACTGACGAACATACGAATCAAGGAGCAAAACATAGTGGCGCGATGAGACCACTGCACTTATGGACTTCAACTCAGCCAAATCATCTGTATGTGCACGACATAATAGCCGAGGGCTTCTCAAATGATAACCAAAGATGGAAGACATATGAATTACTCGGCCTTTGTTAGAAGGCGCTCAGTATTCGCAGCATAGAATAAAATTCTCCAAAACTACCACGTCTTCAAGATTACCACTTCACGGTGTACAATGTCAGTATCTAATTAATTGTTCCGCAAATTATTTGCATGCATGATTAGTCCAGGCTAAGCAATCACCACTGTTTGAAAAAACTGTTCAATGTAATAAGATATCAAAAATTCTGGCAAGACATGCATTGCTTACAGTGGGCGGAAGTTGCACGTGGTTCTTTTGTCGAAATTTCTAGTTGAGCTCACTAGGATGTTCATTGTGCTTGCGGGCGGAAAATGTGCACAGACTCGCCTCTGTAATTATTTTTTTCCGAGTTATTATCACCGTAGACTCATTATTTTACGGGTAACTCATGCAAGATTTAGGAAGACTCGGAGATACTGATGACCAATACCCGTGAGTTGAGTTTACTGACATATTGCTCGATATCGCTGTCGAGGTATGCAAGCCTTCTTTACTGGCAGTGGAGTACTTTGTCGCTTATAACGAAACGCCGGTCAAAGCAGACAGCATAATGAACCCGGCCAGCGCATACGACTGACAACGAGAGTATACACAAGCGAACTTTTGCTACACATGACATCTGTGATCAGCAAAATGTAGAGACTGTATCCGCAGGCCAGTTCTTGTTGCCTCAGAAAGACTGGCCTAAAGCGCTTCGTCGCATGTGTTCCACCGAAAGTTACTATACCTAAACAGTACTATCTGCTGCAACCAGGAAAGGCAGGTATGGCTACAGTACCCTTCTCCTGATTGCGGAATGCATAAGTCGGGACCCCCGAGGTTTTGCCAGGACCGGGGTCATGCCATCTTCCAACCAAATATTCGGCAATCGTTTACTTACTCAACACATAACCAACACTTCCGGCGGTAGTTTTGGATGTCATATGTGGTAATGACCTTGCCGAATTCATCGCCGACTACATGCCGCACTCCACCCGACGGCGTTCCATACTTCAGCATGGCCCTGAAGCTGCCCAACTCTTCTTTGGTTAGCCGTCGATTTACCGGAAGCCGATCAAATAAAGCGTCGGAAATCTCAGGATTGTGTTCAAGATCATAAGACGTGATCGTGAGAAGTTTTGCCCGAGTCCCTAGACAAAAAAGTAATGGACGATCGGTGCTTCGCCTGTTGTTTGCCACGATTGGCTTCAGTGCTTGCAAGCCCTGACTGTAATTGGTTGACCGTACTTGGCTGTGATTGGCCCAAAATGTGGATGCAGTTGCGAAGTTAGGAGAATTCTTCCAACTGCTTGTTCATGTTCGGAAAGTTAACATAACTGCGTGTTAGCGCCTACACGCGGTTAATACCGGGATATCCAAATTGAAATCTTTAAGGACATCGCTCTGTAATTTCGGGGGGGGGGTACAATTATCTGTTCTGCGAAATGCGTGGGGGGTGAACGTTGGTAGAACGGTTGAATTTGTTTATCGAGACATACTGCAGGCCACTGTGTGCGGTGAAAATGGAGTACATTTTGAAGTAACGGATCACGAGCAGTAGCGTCGTGAACCATGGCAGAAGTAACTGGGAGTGCGCGGATTGTAGCAAGCACTGAGTTAACTTCTGGTCTCACCGTTATTGCAGCGACAACAGCGTCCTCGGGTAGTTGACGTTGAGAATCCATGAGTATTGATTGTGCATCGGCTTGGCCAGTAGCCTCAGTAGACTGGTACTTCATGAAGAAGTAGCCCAACGTTGCAAACGGTTGGCTGTGTAAGCATGGATGTCTTTCTTGGATACGAAAACGGCGAGAAGGGACTTATGGTCAGCGATGAGCGTAAAATGACGACCATAGAACATTTTGCGGAACGTCTTGATGGCGAAGATCTTTGCCGAATCTGACCATAATTGCGCTCGGTAATTGTTAGAGATCTAGCTGCGTGGGCAATTGCTTTTTCGCTTCCGTTGGGGAAAACGTGAGAGGACAGCTCCAATGCCATAGTTGGATGCGTCTGAACAACAGTAATGTACAGGGCTGGATTGTAATGTGTGAGTAGCAGATCAGAGTTGAGAATTGACTTTGTCAACAGCGGACTGGCACTGATGTGACCAGTTCCAAGGCACATCCTTTTTAACAGATGATTTAGTGGTTCACGGACACGATGCATGTCTGCGAAAAATGAACTGTAATGGCTTACCAAACCTAGGAAGGAGCGTAAGGTTGCTAAATTCGTCGGTGCTGACATTCGTTGTATGGTAGAAATATTTTCTGGGTCTGGATGACGACCTTGGGCCAAATGATTCGTGAATGACAACTCCCAATAGGAACCTGAGATCAACGTTATATCTGGAGCTGTGTCTAGCTGCAGACGGATTGGAACTTTGTTGATGGAAACTGTAAGGTATTTTCTTCGGGACTCAAATTCAACTTGGAATGTTGCAAACACAGATCGGGACTGCGGACATTTGTACGACTGATTTTTGACTGTGTTGCTGATTAGACTGTCGAAGCTGTTTTGGTTTTTTCTTGGGTGCGGCGGGGTTTTCGGTACGACAGATTTGTGGCCCCACCGATGACATATCTGGCACTGGTGCTTTTTGAACGGACAGAAACGTGCATAATGCCACTCGCCACAAGACCAACGCGATGTTGGCCGGTTTTTCTTATGTGTGACAGTGGTTCCATTCAACGCCATGACATCACCGGGATTAGTAGATCGTGACTTTTGCTGCACCATTGCGGTATCGTATGTAAGATTACGCAACTGTTGGCATTCGGTAGTAAGTATTTTCACCGTAATGTCCTCGTGCTCAAGCTTGGAGAGCAGTCGAGTGCGAATATCTGATTCCTGCCGGAGCTGAAGACCAGCAACGAAAATTAGACACTTGCACTGATCCTCTGTAGTTGGCTGCAATGGAAATTTTTCACACTCATGGTTGACGATACCGGCAAAAGTCACATAATCGTCGGCATCGGGCTTAGCCAATTTGAGACAATTGTATCGAACATTAAAAAGTGAATGTTGCTCACCGAAAATTCCACGGGGTTGTTCCACTGTGTGCGCAAAGTGTAGATCCTTTGGATGTTTGGGAAGAATAAAGTTCGTGAACTGATCGTGCTCGAGGGTTCCAAGTTTCCGGACCAAGAGACGGGATTTCCACGCATCATCTTTGTCGGTAATTTCATTCTGAAAGGTATCTTCCCAGCGACTGTACCATGAATTGAATGTGAGACCAGATGCTGGTTCGTAGAGAAATTTGGTAATAGTTGCTTCGATAGAATCGGCAGAGGATGATGAAGTACCCATTTGAGATGGAACCGATGTCTGAAGACTGACAGCTTTAGTAAGAGACTGAGTAATTAGTAATTGCGATTGTTCGAACTGCGCTTGTTGCTGTTGAAGGATCGCCCACAAATCCTCAGCTGAAATTGGCGTGTTTGTGTTCGCGTTGGGTTCCCGTCGCCAGTGTTATATTTCCTTTGATAATATATCAGTCAGACACGCTAGATCACCGGAATGGAGAAGACAAACAACTTCGAAGAAGTTATGCTGCAAACAAATGGATCGTTCCGTGGTATGAAATTCAACGGAACCAAAATATAAGAAGAGCAAACAGTCCAATAGGATCATCATCATCATCAAAGACGGCAACATCTGTGTTGGAACTGTTGCTTCACTTCACT
>NW_008751939.1:628360-681616 GCF_000715545.1 Opisthorchis viverrini
TATATACCCTTGCGGTAACGTGTCTAGGATTACGCAAACGTCATTCCGTAGTGAGTACTTTCACCGTAATATATATATATATATATATATGTATATAATCACCTCGAGTTTCTTCCGAATGCTGCACCAACAGATGTGGACTCATAGTGGGACGAGATTGCCACCTATTTATATAATGCTGGGAACTTTGCCTGTAGCACAGCACCACCAGGCTCACTCAGGCACTAGATAACAGACCTAACGATGGCGCTCCTTAAATCTCGCAGAAATATCCTATCCGGCCGTGAACATAACTTGATGCGACCAATTATCAGACGTCAAGTGAAAGTGGGCGTGCACGCCGTCTGTGAAGTGTGGCGGACACAGAAAGCCAAGAGACCCAGGAAGCCGGTGATGTCCGAAGATTATTTCAGTTGATTCGTGCGACCGGCCCCCGGAAACCACCTTTGATTGAAACCATCAAGGATCGGAAGGGAGTGACCATCTCGAATAAACAACAACGCTTCAACCATTGGGCGAAAAATTTCGAACAACAATTGTCATGGCCACCAGGGGGCACTCATCTGTAACCCACAGGTGACGTAGAGCTCGGGACGGTGAATGTAGAACCGCCTATGGCTTCCGAGGTTTATGACTGCATATGCTCTCTTAAGCGTCGCCGAGGTTCTGTCCGGATGACCTCTCTCGGCATTGTTCAAAGACGTGGGTGAAGCCCTCAGTCAGAGCTTGTCTGTCTGATCTGTTTGCTTGCATTTGGGAAGACGAGACTGTCCCGAACAGTTTGAAGAGATTCGGTGATAGTACCCATTTCTCAAAAAGGGGCTCGTAAACGTGGCAACCACAAGGGAATCAGCTTGCCCCCTGTCCTAACGAGACTGTTGGCGTCACTGGTGCTTCGTTGTAAAGCACCGAGTCGAGAGGAGCAAACGGGATTCCGGCCTGGTAGGAGTTGTGTGACCTAATCTTCACACATCGTCAGGCACTAGAGCAACGACTCAGTTTTAGTATTCCTGGGTTTCCAAAGCGCATTCGACTCGGTTGACGGGTTTGTTATTCTTCTCACACTTGTCCATCAATGAATGCTCCGGAAGTTCATGAACATGATAAGCTCTTTGTATTTTCGGACTCCCGAACATGTGAGTATACGGTGAGCTCTCGAAAAGCTTCCGTACACAAAGCGGTGTCCGTCGAGGATGCCCACCCTCTCCATTCCTTTTTGACTTCGTGGTCGATGAAATCATGAAACGAAAGAAGGTCTCCAAAACCCCGGTGTCCAAATAGTCTTGTCGATCTGGTGTACGCAGACAACATCGTTCTCATCTCTGAAGGGGAGGAAAAGGCGCAAGTGTTTTTGGATGAACTGACCAAGTCCTTTGGTATGCAATTTTCACCCACAAAGTGTAAGATCATACTCGTGGAAGTGCAGTCACTAAACACTCTACTTACAATCGAGGTAGAGGTACTGGAAGTGTTGGGGAGTTTTACATATGTTGGAAGTCGTGTTAGTTCTGATTGTAGTGTGACAGATGAGGTGAATGCGCGAATCTGCAAGGCTCGGGCCGCGTTTGCTAATTTGAGACACCTATGGCGTCAGAATGGTTTATCTCTGAATCTGAAGGGATGTGTGTATCAAGCTATAGTACGGGCTGTCTTGTTGCATGGCTGTGAGACTTGGCCTATTCGAGCAGCGGACCTGAGACGTCTTCAGGTGTTCGACACTCGTTGTCTCAGAAGCATGGCTCGTGTGGGTTGGTGTCGGCGAACCCGTGAGAAGGCAGTTAGAAAGCATGTTTTCGGTTGTGTAACGGGTACTTCCATTGAAAAATGTGTCCAGCACCAAAAGCTGCGTTGGTTGGGACATGTGTTACGTATGCCGAACCATCGTTTCCCGAAGAGAGTGCTGTTTTCCATGCCCAAATCAGAGTGGCGTAAACAGAGAGGTGGCGGGGGAGTATGAAGGAGATCACGAAACGCTTGAGTGCTGTCGGTACTACTCGCCTTCCAGGGTGGGGACCGCGTGATCCTCACTGTGCCTGGTTGGAGACACTACAAGATATGGCTGCCAACCGATGTCAGTGGCGTTCTTGTTATTAGTTTCTATCCAGATTGCCTGAGTGAGTGTTTGGAGGTATAGACACCTCGGAAGTATTGTGTTAAGCTAGCACTAAGTCCCTTTCCCGTCCACCTTTACTCTTTTCTTTACAATAAGGCTTTCAAATAAATCATGGTTGTACGGCAGTGAAGCATCGGTGTTGAACATTGATGTCATGCTGTCGATGCTGATGATGACCATAATCCCGCGATGTGTTTTTACTGGCTTACAATGGCTGTCGTAAGCTCTCGACTTTGTATATGAAAAAACTGCACCGAATCCCGTGACGTTTTCTAGTTCTTTTTGGTTTTCAGCTCAAACACACGTTCCACTTGGTATGTCATACCGAATCCAACTTGCAGAAGTTGATTTGGGCAACCTACTGTTTGAAGACAAAGCTCCTTTGGAGTTCGACTCTTCGGGAAGTGTGTACGTTTCTGGTTGTGTTGATGGACTACCCCTTTCTGCCACAGGTCAGATCAGCACTTGCGTGATATTGCCAAGGAATGTACTCGTCATTTCTTTAAACTTTTCTGGGCCGTAAGTTTGGGAAGCTATCCATTCGTGTTATTTTTCAGTTGCCAACTGAGGTTGTGGATAACGTCACCATAAGTAAAGTAAGTCTGGTCGGCTTTCCATTACCCTGTTTTTCGCTTCTTGATGCCAAAAGCATCTCATTTTTGTTCGCTAGCCTGTTTCTCATGTATGCCCAGTATAACCTTCGTCAACCCCACCACCGAGCCACAGCAAACAGAGTCCCTCATCCGAAGCACCACTATACCTGACTTCGGAAGTCATTGCACTTTGTTTAGTGAGCAAAATTGTCACTGTCTGTTTACTAAGCGTTGATTCACTACAAATTGGTTGCGATTCTGCTATTATGTTCACTCCACATGATTGAAACTTGGAAGCACAGCAATGAGCTCATTATCCGCATGAGTCGCACTGGAATTTGGGTGCAAGTGAAGGGAGGCAACGTAGTAAGTATGATGTCGAGGAAATCTACCCTTAGTCTGACTCTGAATCCCCGCTTTTTCCTAAGAGTTCTGTTTCCGGAAAATTCGGAACATGTTACTGTCGTCATATTCTAACTTCTAGCTGGTGTTCCTGCTAGATATCCACTTCAAGGATTTCAGTCTTGAGTGCGCTTTGAGCCCAGAATATTCTGTGTACGTACAGTTTGATTTTGGGTGACGAGTGTTGTGATTTTTTTACATTTAGAGTAATTGGCAGGTTGACACATCCATCGACAAGCGAAATCTCCATATAATGAAAGTGGTTGGCGACAGTATAATATATTTCTACGAGTCTTTGAGGAGTAACCACTAGACTCGGTGACCAACCATCCTTAGAAAGCTGCTTTCAGATGTATGTCTTTATGTCTAAGAGGGCTTCAGAGCAGCTTCTGACCCCAACACTAACATCCAACGAGCGACCTCTGAACGGCAACCCATTTGCCATTTATTTGGCGTCAACATTGTAGGTCTTATCTCACGTAGGGTTGATAACACCACGGCCTGGTACTTTTGTGATTATAATGCTCAACAGTCCAGTAAACAAAGCGACGCCCAAGATGACTACCCCAGACTTGTCAACCGTCTTACAAAGCTCCGGATTGTAAGATTATGAGGATAAGGAACTCCGTGGTACTGTATGAGCGAGGCACAATAACTTGGTTGAATGAATCTAAGGATACTAGGGATTGCAATGCCTGAAATTAACGAGTGTGTTAAAAGCAGGTTTCGGGAAGTAAGTTGGGTTATGATTCATTCAGGCAGTGAAGAGTATGTTAGATGCTGTGAGAAATGAGCAAGCAATCGGGCCTCAACAACTCCCTTTTGTGCTATAAGGTAGTTGGAAGAGGCCCCGTCACAGAAGTGACAACATTATTCTAGGGGGCGACTAATCCGTTTTTCATAACGGAAGCACTGATAGCAATCATTTTGATCTGTCGTAGGAGTTGAAACCTAGAAAGTGAAGAATGTAGAACGAAAAATACATCCCCGTTGTAGATCAGGGGCTGTTGGTCTGTCAGCCGAATATGACAATTAGCTCGAGCTTCCCGTCGTCAACGGGAGAAACATCGGCGCGCACCATTGATATTCCCTTGGTTTGGGACAGTAATAAAGGAAATATTTTCCACTTGAATTAAAGCATTTAATCAGAAGAATTAAAACCTAGGTGCGGTAAAATCGAACTAGGGTGAGTTTGTAACGGACAGTAAAAAAAATCGTTCAGCTGTAGCACCCTTTCGGTGCCTAGCTGCCATGCCACCAAAGGGGCACGAGGGCTGGGATACTGACTGGTCGCCCAGCCCTATACAAGGGAAGTCGAGAGGCAGAGGTCGGATTCGAACCACGGACCTTCCGGTCAGTAAATTCGCGCTTGAGCCATCTCGACTCCAACGGACAATAAAGAGTGAATGTAAGCACAAACCCCACCGTGAAAAATGAAAGTAATGAAACAGAATCACTCGGGGACTGAACGTCAGTTAAATCGTTCGTTTCAGGTATTTACGTCCAGATGAGAAACAAACAGAGTGATGGACTAAGTTGTCGTCCGTGTCTTGGCCTGAGGGCAAGCTTTTTGTCGTTTGGACCGGTACGATCCAACCCGGAAGCTTACACCGATGAACCACATGGGCATTGGTTCCTCGCGACGGCAGCAAAGGCCGCCTTCCGCCTGGTGCGTATATTGACAGCGCTGACAGTCAGGGAGAATGTAATGACCAGAGGTAGTTTTGCCGTCAAAGCACGTGGTCTAAATTCAACCACAGTTTTTTATTTCTCCGGCTTTGACAACCGGGCAGTATGTCAGCCGTCATAATTCCTTCAGGTTACGTGATAGCCGTGCACTGAGAAGTTTAACTATTGAACGACTGAACTTTTCAAAGGACATCTGCTACTTGTTGTGAGAGTTGGTCAGATTAACTTTAAGAATGTTCTCATTGTTGTCAACTGTTATATTGTGTTTTGTGAATGAATGCAGAATCTATGGTTAATAGCCAAAAAAGCTGAATTGTGCTGAGCAGCTGGTGCCCATCACCCACCAATCACCAGTTGCACGCCACTAGGTTCAATGAGCGTAGTGGCATTGCTTAATTGCTACTTTTCATTGGGATATTTTCCTTTCTCTCTCAAGTGACAAGTCCGAATAAGCGTAGCATGAAGGGAAAGATACACCGGCGATGGGTTGGACTCGAACTGCCTACCTATTGCTTATCGGACGAGTATTGTTGTGTGACCTCCGTCATGGATATGCGTCCGAGCTTCACAACTGACTCACCGTTCCTACTAACAGACTAACAATTGGTGTTTGTTAGTCATTAGGAGGCCACTTATATGGCTTCCACATAGGACCAGACGTTGAATTTGTTCCGATGCCGAAAGGTTTTATGGTGTATGTTGTCAGAAAACGGAAGGGGATTCGGTTGGTTTTCTGGATAGTATAGTCCAGATACCTGGAACTGGGTATCAGTGGTTCGAATCCGTCCTCAGACGTTCTTTTATGTCACGTGTGCATATTGTTCATGTCGATGTCATATAAATTCGCCTCTACCTTATAAATATTTCCTTTTCTTAGAAGTTAAAATTGGTACTCGAAATACTTTCCACGTTCAAGCGCGTCGGTTCGTATACCGACGGTTTTTGTTTTGGTTACTATGTGGCTGAATACTTCGAACATTTTTGCATCTTTCTTGAAAACTAGCAACCAACATATTAGCCTAGTTAGCTAGTTGTTACGGTATTGGAGCTGATCGTGTAAAACACCAGGTCAGATTAATCCCATCCCAATTAAGCCGCGTAGCGCTTTGTCTGCTCACAACCAAGTACTTACGTTAATGTTTTCTCCACTGTTTGTGGTTTGAATCCACTCCTGGTTGATTGCTTTTGTTTGGCCCCCGAGAGCCTGATAGTATCTCCGCATCCGTGCTTCCCCCGTTTACCGTGTCAGTCATATGACCAGTGTCACAACCGAGAAACATAGTCTGTATACTGGCAACCATCCGGAGTTAGTCTCTTCAAAGTGGTTTGATAATGTCCTTTACGTCTTTTTCGTATGTCTTTTCTGTACGGTGGTTAAGTACTCGTGATCTCACTCTAATGTTTTCGTCACTGGCGTTAGTTATTATAAAACCCTATTCTAAATGTTCCAGCTCCCAAAACCAACATTCCGTCTGCCGCGTGAGAAAAGAGTACGTGATTCCTTCTTAATGTACCGACGATACCCACTTATCAGATCCCAGCTGTACGCGACTTAACCAGATGGGAACGTTTTGCAAAACTAAAAGGGATCAAAAACAAGAAAAAGTCACGTAAAGTTTGGGATCCGACCACACAGTCTTGGCGGCCTCGATGGGGCAAGGATCGTATTAATGCTCCCAAGGACAAGTGGTTTATCGAGGTTCCAGATAATGCGGGCAAGTGCTTTCTATAGACTGTTTGTAAATTTGCTGTGAACTAGATCCTTATGAAGACCAGTTCGCCAAACTGACCAAGGAGAAGAATGAACGCAGAGCGAAAAATGAACTGCAGCGGTTGCGAAACATTGCACGCGTAGTCAAACCGGGCCAAGGTATGTTTTCTCCGTGATGCTTGGACTTCCTAGTCAAAACTTTGCTGAAACAAACGTTTTGCGCCTATACAAACTTTCTTCCTCCAGTACAGCCCTACGCCGTTCGTGTTTGCATAGGATTTCTTGTTCCCTGTCGTTGACTAGCGTTCCTTAGGACCCGATGGCACCAACATCGAAAAAAGCACTCACACAAGAGTAATACGGCGTCTGTGAATCGGCCTATACAGACGACCTGTGCAAACTATGGTCGAGATTCTCGCCTCTTAGGGTGTTTTTGAGAACAGCTTATTATGGTTGGGTGTACATGAGGAATGATTGTTGTGGTCCAGACTTTCCTGAAGTGCAAAAACATTTCATTACCGATCGCAATTGTCAATTACGAAAAAATCGCCTAGCTCGTTGGACAGCCAACAATTATCTATGCTATCCGACATACTACAGAAGCAAATAGTCTAAGTATGTGTTACGAGAGACTGACTACATTCAACCACACGTCGTAACAAGTCACCGAAAGTGGGCAGTACAAGATGTTGGGTTCAATGTATAGTAAGAATGCAGGTTCGGCTAACCGTACGAAACAAACGCTATGATGAAGCGTTCTTCCCTACTATTGGTATGTGCCATCATTGTAACTGGTCATTGCTGATAATAGTAGAGTCTTGGATGTCACCTGTGTACATGCAGGAAAGTCAGTCTTACCTGATGAGTTGGGTTTTACTCTGATATATCGTGACAGAAGAATTCCCGCGAAACCGTTGAACGATAATGTCACCCACACAACCATCCAAGATTTACCGGTCAACTACACAAGTGAGGAATAATTTAAAGTGAGCAAACTAATTGAACAAATGATCCTAACGAAAAAGATCGAATTCAAGCACTGCAATCGTAATCGCACCTTGCACGCTCATATGACCAATTCAAACCAATGATTTCTTCAAAGCGTCGTTGCTGGTCCCCACCACACCAAGTTTGTGAAGCGGTTTAAATGACACAATGCATCTGATTTTGTTTTTGTTGGATTTTCTGCCAAATCCCGTCCTTCGGACGTACGGTGAACCAGTCTGGAAGATTGAATTCATAAGTTCATTCCAATCTGAACCGATTTAAAGGATGCGTTTAAGAATAACGATCTTCAAAGCCCTACTGCCAACCTGTGCATGCCCATCATCCTAAACTCCGAGGGACAGTGCCATTCATCCGTCTTTTTTCTTGTGAATCTATGATTTTGCTGTGGAGAGTCCGCGTTTGAGCTGCAACTTTTCTGGTTCCACACACTGCATAGTGTCCTTATTGCATCTTTCACTCTCAGATCTTGTGGTCCCGTTTGCCTCCGATTTCTTAGCCATTTTCTGGTTCAAACGCTTCAGGAGTGAATTTTAGGCAACTCTTACTCATTTTTGTCAAGTCCATAGCCTTCTACCTTGAAGTTTTATACTCCAAATGTTCAACTCTGTTGGATTGAACTCAACTGTCCTTGACTTAACGAATAATTGACCTAATTCATTCAGTCGGTGAACCGCGACACTGCTTCTTTTCCCAGTTCATCGAGAGTCAACCGCTAACAGATTCTTCAGTCTGACTGCACCACAGAATTTTGCGTTTAGACAATGGTGGTTCCTGTCTCCTTCTCATATACAGCCTGCCGCGGATGATTCATTCCCAGTCACCAGTTCCCTTACCCAGCTTCATTTTATCACGTAGGCTTCTTCGCCTCTTTTGATTTTACGCCATTTACTATTGTCCTGAAAAATCTCATTTCTTCATCGTACATTTTGTAGATACTCTTCCACTAAGTGGTTTGATGTGCGCTAGTTTATTAACCGCTATCTCCGGACCTGTTCTGTTTTGAAAGATTCTGAGCTTATCCGAAAATTAAACCTGTAAGTCACCATGAACTGATCGTTCTCTCTTTTCAACTAAACGAACAATTCACTGGGTGCTTCTCAAGTTCCCCACGATAATAGTGAAAAATTAACTAATAACACTTAACCCCTCTAGTAGTCGAATTTCCCGATAATTTTCAACGCGAGAACGAGGCCCAGAAATTACTGAAATCATGCTACACTGAAAACTTTGGGTGATTGTGCTCTGCTAATTGTATTCTTGTCCCTACTCAATGTGGGTATTGTGTTGCTGGCAAACGAACAACAATAGTGCGATAGAAGGAACCATTAGTAGGTCTACTACTTTGCAATAATTTCGGCCGGATATCACATTATTTCATGACTTGGCTATTATTGTATCCCTATGATATTGTTGCTCATCACCCTCTCACTTTTTTTTTATCTCCTCTGTTTCGTAGCTCCTCCTGTAGGTGTTTTATCAGAATCGCAAGGGTCGAGAAACGAACTGAGCAGGGCGCTCTCAATAGCCAAAGTGTCTGATGCCTCTATGGGACGGTTTAATGCCCCACTGGACGAACGGAAGATATCCAAGAAAACCGAGTAAGTCTCTGTATTCTGTCCTCGTGTTATCTCCCATTTTTCTAGGAAAAAGATGAAGCCACGTCTCAAATTGAGTCAGGTTGTCGGCTCTAAATCCACAAAGAAGTCAGCAAAAACACGGAAGCCACCAGCTAAGAAAAAACCTATGAAAAAGAAAGGATCCCGCACTGGTAACAAGAAGTGATGAAAATCCCTCACAATCTTCGTTTTGCAAAGAGTAACCTTTGTACAGCTGGCAACCTCTTTCATACAACCCTTCCGAATGATGAAAAATACTTTTGCCTTAGAAGAATGGTTCACATTTGTCTCTTCGTCAGACGTTCACCGCATTTCTTTTGTTCGTAGGCGCTGGTGTTGTGAACACTGTTGTTCGTACACGGTTGTAGTTAGATGGCGATTCACAATGATATTTTCAGAAGTACTGATTCTTTGTTAACTAACACAGTAGCATGATTAATTGATGTTCTTCAGTCGAGTTGAATGTAGCCGTATACACGATGGGTTGACTCAAATCGAACTCGAATCGACCAATCCTCCTACTTGCCAGCATATATCGCCACGTTTTTAGATTATGGCCAACACTGTGCTGACAGATAAATGGCCCCCCGTGTACCACACAGACGCACTTCTAAAGAACGATGCAGCCTTAATCTCGTCTGGTGATGATGCAAAATACATATATGTGATTTCTGCTGGGTTAGGAGGACCGCTGAAGCCTAAGCTGTTGCTGTCCTTGTAGCGTCATTATCGACTCGAAATTTCTGGACGCAAATACAGTCGGTATCACCGCACTTTTGTGTTCATGAGCCCACAGGTTACAGAAACGCAATACTAGATGAACAAACTTCTGTAAAATCCATATTTATGAACAAACCGTCGGAGCAATTAGAAAACTGTTTCGTTAAGGCTTCTTTCGGTTTTATTAACCTTTCATAAGATTCTGGGCAGCCACCAGTTCCGGACAGTTTCTCCGGGAGAGACAAACGAGTTTAAAGAACAAGTGATGTATGCACTTTGTGGTGACAGGAGCACATGACTACCCGTCAAAACGTGGTGTGTGAGACGTGTTGACTACAGTTAATTGCCTTTATTCTCCTACCCTTGTCACTGATGTCGTCTGACCTGAATGCCTTATGAAGTTGTGTGCCAAAATATGAGACCGTGTTGTGTGTTTGCATGGTTTTTCAACGTTGCGTATACGCTCGTGGCTTCGGATTTTCAAGGATAAAGTGATGAGTGGCTGCCGTCTTCTTTGATCCGAGTATTCTCGTCCTTGGCTTGATAGAGAAATGGTACTTTTTGGGTTTGTGATACAAGAGCGCCACAGCACGAGGTTCATGTTTGATTGACCATGCAGTAGGCTATACACACCTAACTGCCCAGGTACTGATGCCCCATGTCATAGATATTTATCATCACAAGTGGCTGGCTTCTTCATCAGGCTTCATTTGGATCGTTCTTACCCGGACCAGACCATCTAGTGTCTGAACAAACGACGTTTTGTGATTGCGGTGCTAATCTCGGGTAGTCTCACTCACTACATGTCGCTAATTTATGCCCTGCCTTGGTTTTGTAGCACCACCGATGATACTCACAGCTTGTTTATGATCAGTGTGACGGTGTGTTAACATTGAAATCACCGTGTTGTTACATGGTGCATGCAGACCTATCGCTCACAGGGAGCACCGTGATCAAGATTTCGGGATGGAGGCAGCCTAATTCCGAGAATTCAATATTCCGACATGAGAATTTCTTTATTCCTCCAAGCAAATATCAGTGGAATCTTGTTAAACATAGGCTAAATTTCATAGTGTAACGCAGATGTGTTTTATTTTATACAACACCGGTCGGGTGATGCCCCTTTTGAGTATATCACCTTAATGATGAGTCCCACGAGTGGAATTCGAGTCGCTCAATTTATTTGCTGTACCTTAAAGAGACACGAAGACCGAGAAAACGGCGATATGATACGTTGATGCACCCAGAAATATCAGTGTTTGTTGTAAGGATATCAACCTCAGTCGTTCCGTGAACTTTAGTGATGTGGTGAGGATAATGCTCTTTAGGGGAAACGGTGGAGAGAATTAACACATTGCATATAATAAAAATGTCCATCTATGCGGTTTTCTATTCCGTTTGAACGTACAAACATTCACCTGTTAAGTTTCTTAAACACTCAGCCGGGCGTACCACAAACGGGAATGATCACGTGAATGCAGACGATGGATTCGCACAATACCTGACCAGCAAATATTTCGATACCTCTGAGGATGTCACATCCGTTATCATTTTACCGTCACTTGCACCCTCCTCAGCAGAGCCACGTTTGTTATCAAGCTAACGCCGAAGTCCATGTGAATGACATTACACTTACAGAGATAGTTCAGTGGTTAGAGCACAGATTTACTGACCCGAAGGTCCGTGGTTCGAACCCGACCTTTTCCTCTCGACTTCCTCTCTTTAGGCTTGGGTAACCTGGCAGTATTCCAGCCCTCGTGCTTCCTTCTGGTGGTATGGCACCGAAAGGGTGCTACAGCTGAACGACACGATATATATACACTTACAGGTGCTTCGATGGAATTCTCGGATCTTTTCACTGGCGAACAATTCTAAAAATTAAACCGGATGTCATTTTGTAGATTGAGCGGAAGCAGAAAAAGTATGGACAAAAGATTAAAGTGATATTTTGGGGTTTCTGAGCCAGGTATCTTGACTCAAGTTTATTTGACCTTTCAACGAAGTAAGCCCATATAATTTGAGGTAGCACTTCATTTCAATAGCTAATCAAGAGACTTTCAATTCAATTCAGTGACATTTGACCAGAATGAGGTTTGTTGTAATCCTGTGGAAAATGCTGACGGAAGGCGCAATCCATAGCATATGTACGATTCCTACACTTTTTTGCTGGCAACCACCGAACACCGTAATTCCCGGTGAATTTAGAGTAGGTTCAACAAAACACGATGTCTTCACTTTAATGGTAGACGACGGGCATCGCAATCTAGCTTTCCTGTATCTCCACAATGAACTTGACGACGAGAATAGAACACTGTGAGTGTATAACTTGCCGACACCTAATAACAAGTCTATTAGTGTTGTGAATGTGACACCCAGCACAGCACAACTTCAAAGCGTCAAGCTATTTCTCCGCCACTACTTGTCGCAATCTAGTTTTGAAGTGTGAATATTGGTAACAAGAGTCAGTTAAGGTGGAGTCCAGTTCCTCACGTCCGGTTAGCACGACAGTATCAGGTCATAAGACTGATCGTAAATATTTTCAAACATTGGCCTAAACCGATGATGAGAACGACACAGACAACATACCTTCGAGCCTAATAGTAGCACTTCCTGCAGCAAAGAAGGAAGATATTTATAACTACAGCTCTGCATCTGTTGAACGGTCTGTGTGGACTTGGAAGGATTCAAATGAATGGGCAGATTCGCCATTCTTGCGTCCAGTTAGTCGTCGCAGAAATCAATTTTACGCAGTGATGGTGACTGCAACCTGTGGATGTTTGGGGTGCTGACAGTTTGTTCCCAGGCGAAACACTGCACTGAATGCTTCAGGTGTCAACGTGGAAACTGGTTGTAAACTGAAAATCTCGGGTAGATGTTCCCAGAACTACTCGTCTGTACAATCAACCGCAACTAACTCGATTAGATGCATTGCTTACGGCCATTCAGCACATCATTTGATCGGCCGTGTAAAAAAATTTGCTCCGAATATACTAGAAAGCCCGAATCACCAGTCACCTGCTGAACAACNTCCGGAAAAGAATCAAAAGTGTTACAAGATGACTTAGGGTGCCTGCCAAAATAAAAACTCTTCTCGTTAAAGTGGACTTTGCTACATAATCGGTGGATTTATTTGTGTACCAAATCTCCCTGAAATAATGAGTTCTCCGAGTATCTCAGTTGGATAAGATCTGTTGCTCTCCCATCTAACATGAGTTCAATGCTTCATTCACAATGACCAGTCCCTTATGTGATTAGACCCTCTGCGATTGAGGAATTGCAAGACTACATTAGGTTGGCGTACTGCAGCCCAGCAGCCCAAATCAAATGCATCAGAGTTCGCATTAGTTTGGTTCCGGATCACATTTTAACCCGATACTTTTGAAGATATTTTGACCGTTAGTGCATTTCTGTTTGATGACAGCTAGTCATCAAAGGAGAATTTATGGTCGAGCCACAATCCTTCTTGGTTGTTTCGTCCAACTGCCAGGACGTATTTTATGAAGCTATGACAGCACTTGACTGAACTCCCCATACATTTTACGACAGATCATTCGTCCCGCGTGATGAGATAATAATGAAGCTTCGGCAAAACAATTTGCGCTACCATTAACGCTAATAGTTTAAGAGCATGTTCATGAACATAAAAAGTTAATCCGAGCGATAGATATGGAAGAATGTATGGGAGAATTTGAGATAAAACGGGGACAGCGGTCCATTCGAAGGCTTGCCATCAAATATTCCAGTCAGACAAGATGACCCCCATCTCACAGTGAAAAAATGACAAACAATGTTGAATGCTGTTCAAGACGCTGGAACAGTCAAGACTCGCACATCAGACGGTGTCCGTCATACTGAGTCAGGTGTGAGAGTCACTGGCAAGAATAGGTACTCACCACCATGTGCCGTGAGTACGTAGAAGGGCCAACATGGCGAGCAAACACAAGTCAGTGCCCTAGTCCAATAACAGCCTTGGTGAGTTGAGCAGAGCAGATCTCTCAGTATGAAGGGACCATCGGTTGATGGACCGAAAATTCGACATCACAATCGATTGAACGTAGCGCTGAGGTGATGGCGAAGGAGCAATCATCATCGCCATACTTCTGCTTTTTCTCATTCCACACAGTCACTCCGCGCGCATCCGAGACTATGCTAACATCTATCACGGTTGCTCGGCGCTTCCGAACAGCGATTAGGTCAGGCTTGATGAAAGACATAGATGTAGGTGCTGTCAATTCCACGAAGAAGATGTGTCCCAGGCGACGGAGACGTTTCGCGAGTACCCTACAAGCCGATTATGACGAGCACATCTAGAACCACACGTGAGGAATATGCATCAAACTCTCTGGCCGACCACAATTTTTACGACAGAAGATCGTCTGGCCACCATGACCAAGCTGGACGCTTTTAACTCTCGTTCTAAGCAGGTTGCACTGGAGCTGGGTGCCGCGTAACTTTCCGAGGAAACACACTCTGGAAACACAATCCATCGATTCCAAAGAGGCGAGGCGATCAACTCTTGTAAACTTTAACTGCTAACGCCGTTGTACAAACTATCGCTTTAAGCAGCCACCAGCTCCTTGGTTTTTACCCATGCACCGTGGACTCCGATCGGAAGGCTGAGGTCCCGAACAACCTTGCCAAATGTGGAATCGTGGACAACATTGCGGAGTACTCAGCACTGGGTGGATAGAAACTTTTCCATACGCACTCTCCACCGCGCTGGGAGGGTTGAACTCAGACTTGGTATACCAGCTCCCCCATGTTGTTTTGCAGGATGGATAAACCTTTCAAAATATAAAAAACCGAAATGCGGTTAAAAGCAGCCACTTGAGAGTAACGAGGGAGGGCGTGTAGCAGCGATGTAACTCCTAAACAATCGTCTCGACGTAGAAGTGCAAACCGGATTGAGGGCAGTCGCAACCTACGGCCCCAGAAATTAGCGACCACCTAATGAAAGCATCGAAAAGAATGAATGACACGGAGATCAGTCCCATGTGGTTTGGTGAAGGTGGGTCTGTGACCTTCGGGACTACAGTAATACGAGCACGACATAAATGCGGCGGACAGTCCTCAGATAAAGGGAGCAAGTTGAAGTACCCAGCGAGACCGTTGGCAGTGAACGGGTGGAGTATCCTGGACATGAGGTTGTTCACATCTGGGGGTGAATTACCCACTAAACGGATCGTACTGGCGGCTTGCTCACATGTATTTGGCTCGATCGAACCCAAATCGTATGGTTACACTGCTCGAACTGGCCGGCTCTCCACATGTTTTGGAGCCGGGAACACCTGTTTCCAGTACTGCTTGGCGTCCAGAGTTGGGCCGCACTCACATTTGTATAGTTTTTCTCATAAGCCATCGAGCATAGCAGACGCTACATATTTCCGTCTCTGATGATAAAGGGTCAAGATAGCGACGTACTCGGCTTGGCAGATCCACCATCCGTTGACCGACACACAATGGGCTTTCTGACAACGGCGTCGCAAGATAGGTTTCCACGTGTGTGGAAATGTCTTACATGCGTAGAGATCCACAGGTGACAGGACTTGCTTCGATAGCTACTTCAATGAACTATCAAGATGACTGGATAAAGACCCTGTAGTCGCTTCAGAGATTGACTCAACTTCACGTTATGGTGTCTGAAGCACTTTTGCGCCAGTAAGACACCGGGCGAGTTATGCTCCTATCAGAACAAGTGAACTGTGTATTGGACCATCTTTAGACTCCCACTGGGATACTTCAAGATTCATGCCTGGTTACAAGGAAAATTTTACATTTTTGGCATAAAACGCCATAGAGTGATAGCACTGGTCATGCACTGCAAACAGATATTTCTAACGTTGTGAATTCTCAGCCAACCGCTGACCCAGCTAGCTGATCGTCGTAATAAATGACGGGTTGGATCGCTATCTTGCCGAAATCATCAGGGATACTGAAACCAATATTTGCTTCAAATAGCAAACGCTCAAATTAACGTGTGGGCCGCCGAAACAAATAGCCCGAGTTCAAGTCTCCCGACAACAGGAGCTCCTTTCTTTTGTAAAACAGTGTATGAAGAATGTCTTCCTATAACTGAACTACCTGTTCCTCGCTGAATAATGTGAAAGACTGAGGACATGTGTTGTAAGTGCTTCACGAGACAATTTAATCAATACCAGAGATTCAGAACCGTCGTTCAAGAACATTGATAAATTTTTATGATGCCTATTAGGACCAGTTAAACTGGCCAACTAGGCTGCAAGAGCAGAAATATCGGTCAGGTAATTACGCGGTCACGAGTTATGGTGACCTTGACCAGACCAATTAACAACATTGGTAGGTATTTTTAAAGGCTTTAGGCCAGGTAAACACTTTCTGATTTGTCACTATGTTTCGTCCGACGAACAGCCTGTCTGGTAGTACCCTGCTAATAGGTGCTTTTGGCTTCCCAGTTTAGAATATGCTGTCAGGAGCAGCGACCAGCATGCATCGTTCTGGAAGAATAAACAAGCAAAAATGCACAACAGACCCTTCTATATGCTTGATTGGGCATAATCGCAATGTTGTTCAGTCGGTTCAGTTTCTCAGTCGCAAACGGTGCACTGGCCCCAGCCGCTACATGGTTCATTCACTGAGGATAATCATAGTACCGTGTTAGTCACGTGTTAGAAGCAATAACCTTACCAATTGATTGACGTTAAACGATTCTGTTTTTCCGGTGTGTTAGGGATCCAAGCAGATATGCAGCGAAGGCGGTAGCCTGGATGCAAGACCACCCTTGGTTGTGTGACACAGCCATAAGCGTCAGGGCCACCAGCCGTCGGTTCGTTCCGTCCCGGGGCCCCCACCTGTGGAGACGGCAGCTACTAAAGTGACTGAGTTGACTAGTAGGAGCTTTCATGCTTCGTTGTGAAGTCATAGGATTAGTGTTCCTCGGTCGTCCCGATCCGATACAAGGCTGGGTGCAGATGGATCTGGG
This sequence comes from Opisthorchis viverrini, assembly GCF_000715545.1. Classification (NCBI taxonomy): domain Eukaryota; kingdom Metazoa; phylum Platyhelminthes; class Trematoda; order Opisthorchiida; family Opisthorchiidae; genus Opisthorchis; species Opisthorchis viverrini. Next base: position 645,171 of record NW_008751939.1, read on the forward strand.
ACCCAAACGGTAATCTGGCATCTGGGCACGGCAGCTTAAGTTATGGAATGCAACCAGCTGATCTACCGAGGAGAGTGAACTTTCCCTAGAGACACCGGGCGTACCTCAGCATTTCTGATCTGATGTTACATCAGACTTGCGCAATGCTTCGCAAGCACCGCTGATCGGACATGTAGTCTACGAAGACCTGCGCGCGTCTCTGTCTCAAAGTGGTACAGATCGAACCGCAGCAAAACACTCCAATCCTGACAACTGAGGTCACATCGGTGCCACAAGCGTTGCCCAAGTCCTCCCGATTCGTGAGTTGAGTTTATCGTGCGCCGGTCCTCCATGACATACGCAGCTATCCAGGTGGGTCAACTTAGTTTCAACGTCGATCGGTTAATCTATCATGGCGAACATCATTTTGGAAGCTATGGAGAAAATATTGATACCCCGGTTGTTTTCGCACGATGTTCTTGCTTCATTTTTAAAAGTAGATGTCATCGTCGACGGGGCTCTACTCCGTCGATATTTTTTCCCCGCTCCAGGCACTTTCAAGTAAAGTCAAGAAGGTAAACCCGAGGGAGTCTCCACCTTTGAAGAGTTCAGGATGAAAGCCATCTGAACCGGAGACTTTGTTTCGCTGAAGCAATAAAATAGAACACTGAACTTCCGTTGCCCATGGCACCCCGGTGTCGACATTGTCTCCAGCGGTTAAGCTGAAGTGCGCCCCAAAGTCGTTGGCTGATCGTCCAAGACGATGTTTTTGTGAATGAAGTGAGGTCTCAGCTGTTTCGAAGGTTGTTTCACTAACACTCACCTACTCAGGGTAATTTGATCGGACTAGCTAAGAGCAGACTTCTTGTTCAATGTTCAGCTTATCATCACTTTGCTGTCGTCCCGACTCAAATAATCATCTACCACTGAATGATTGTTACATCCAAAAGTTAGCAACCGTAATATCAACTGGTCAAGAAATCGCACAACAATTTGAACATTCCGAAGTTTTGGAATTTCCCAAATAGTTTGTCTCACACTGTGCTTACCGGCTTCTATCAATCTGTAAAAAAAAATTACATTCCCATATTTGTGCCCGTGTTCGTGGTGTTGCATTTCAATTTAACCACAATGGGATAATTAGCCACGAGCTTGTATTCGGAGTTCGGACTGTCCGGTGAAACTCTGCTTTCTAATTTCACTCCTTATGACTGTGTTTAGTGACTCATCTACAGATCTGTTTTCTTCTAACCTATGGTTATCCAGCTCAGCAGCACAGTAGGCCAATTGCTCATCGGTTCAGTCTAATGCCCTGAACAATAATGTTTCCAACGCCATGATTGTGCAACTAATTCTAGCATACTGCAGTCCAAATTGGTTCTAACCGTTGTGTTTACACACACCCCTATACTCAGGGGTTTTGATAGCTAGTGTCAGTGAAATTAGTGAGTGAATATCCCAATTCTTGGACCACCCGATCGCTGTATGTCATTCCCGTGCTTACTTCAGGCTGTGGCACTATTCACGATAACCGATTTTTATTGGTTTGCTACTTGGGATTCTCTAGTTTTTAGGCCCACGTAATTGCCTGACTACTTATCATTTTTTCCCTAAGTAACTGCTCACAGACCCGGTCCACTCAGAGCAGAAAAGCAGAAAAAAAATAAGTATATTGCAAAGCCGGACGCTGCTTTGCTCCGTGACATCCAATCGTATTGGAACAAAGAACTTGTCTTCTGTGCCGCAGCACAGATGGGTTGAGGTGTCTATATACATGACTGGTAAGTGCTCACCAGTGCAGCTAATTATAAAGATGATGGTAAACATGGCGGCTCACTCACTTGAAGCTTATTGACGCCATGCCCGCAAGTAGGAATTATCACAATAGAACCAATCAGCCATTGCGGAAATCTTCTTCCGGTACGCCGGACAATCCCTTCGGGCGTTTGTGATGTCACGTAGTATTTCGCGAGTAGAGCGACATATTCCGGAGAACTCTTTTGAAAGTTTTATTGCAGCAAACGCTTCATCCATTTCTCGTTTGTTCCAAACCAATTCGGCTAGCCCAAGTAAATGGGGTACAGTTTGCGAAATGTGTCCGATTTTGTCAGGTTCTTGGACCGTTTTTTCCGATTCGGAAAGCCTGAAGGTAAGGAAGATGCAGAAATGAGCAGCGGACCGTGGGATTTTTTTCCTCATCATAGGTATTCACCTCTAGTTAGGTGTCTCGAAGTGACAAATCAATAGCTGCCCTTCATGAGAAAGGAACAGTAAGAAACGAATATGACAGCCGAAAAGTGACTGGCTGTAAGACGTGAATACGGCCCTCTTCGAATAGACTGTGGTTGGTATTGTGTGCACTATTTTTACCCACACTGTCACAATTTGCCCTCATCACATCTATGGCTTCTGAATGATCGGTTTCCCCATCGAACTGGTCACGAAGTTTGTAGTTCACAATCACTGACACCAACACCGTCGAAAACATTAGGGCGTCACTGTCATACAACCATGTCACTTTATATCAATAGAGCTTTGTTATGGTAGGATGGGAAACGAGGCCCGGGGGAAGGTCTAGTGCTGTTATTAAGCACATTAAATGTAAACTTGACAGGATTCTCTGAACTCACAACATCTATTGAATTTCATATCAGTTCTACCGCCAGATGAGGGGAAATTGAGTCTCGAGATGGTCATTAGAATTCTGTCATTCAATACGTTACAGAACCTAGAGTTCTATACTTCACCATAACTATTTATTTAATTTATCCCTTCTGCTGTCTAACTCGTAGTCTTGTAAGCTAGTGCACGGCTCCTGAATGTCAAAAGGCCCGACCCCCCACTTTGTTATCCAATAGCCCCAATGCTTAGATGGTGTTCGATGCACATAGCGACTGTCTTGCTTTGTTCAGTTGATTGGCGCTTAGTTGTATGTGGTTGTGTGATTTGTAGGATTCATTTTGTACATCCCTAGCACAGTTGTTCCGGTTAGTTCACATCAAACGGGAAGCATTAGTTCCGAGCTTCGCTCCTACGAGAGCTCATCAGCGGTGCATAGCCTTGGTGATGCAGGAGTTTGAACTCGGGACGTCTGATTCCACCAACGTACCATGGAAATACCTGGACACAGGAAGTTGTTCACATGAGTGAGGTGCTTGGTCTACCCGATGGTTCTAACACCACCCAGAAACTGCACCGGTTAGACCGATCGATGGATGCACATTTCAGGACCTCTCTGTCAGGTAGCGCCACGAACATTTGAAACCCGCTGGACAATTTTTGATCAACTGTGGGTGGTTGCGGAGGGCAGCGTGATGGCTTGTTCGTGGGACACCCAAAATACATATGCCTAGCTAGCTACCGCTGGTTAGTAAGCAGTTTGTCGCTACTTAAAACTCCGGAGTATCCCAAGGTAAAAAACAAGGTGACACCAACAACCCATACCATAGGCATTCAATGACGGACACATGACAATGTCTCAGATTTGAGCAGTGATACATATCCATATGTTGTCCGGATTGTAATTTCCCTTTAGAGAGTCAACATGTTTTTCCTAGGAAAAATCTTTCGGAAAGCATTCTCAATCTGCTTTTAGTGCACGCTTGTGTTCCCTATGGATAGTAGCGATTACTCGCTAGACGTGGAAATCGACCTCTGACGCCAGTTGGGAAAAAGAGTTCAAGAAACAGAATCATAAAAAGCCCCATGTTCCGCTTTTCTCAATGAAAAACACTGCAAACAGGATTTTCAAGCTACTGAAGTAAAAAGCCATAAAACTGACCAGTTTGCACGCACTAAATGCGCCACAAACGTTGGAGCAATGCCAGAGACAACAACATACCGATACCACTGCTGCACAAACACATCAGTTTCTTTGAAAAAAGCCCTCTGATAAAAATAAGAAAAATGGAACAGAGGGAACTAGGACTGACCTACCACAAACAGATGAGGTACCTAAATTTCCAAAACTCAGTGAAACAACTAGCTAGAATTTGATAGCAGAGTTTAATAACCACGGACACTGGTTAGCCGCCATAAGACTGCAGAAATTTAGAGCTTTCTTGGTGCCGTCCTCCGGGATGAGCCCCAGGTAATTGTCTCCGTGCTTGGCTGGAATACCGGCGGAATCAGGTGGTTTGTTCACCTCTCCCAAAGTGTGCAGATGGTAAATTCGTAAAGTATCTTCAGGTGAGTGGTATACCCTCGTGAGGAAGGACAATCCCACAACTCCCTACGAAATAAGCAAGTCTGTTTGGAAATTTCAAATAATTATTCAGTGTTCCGGTCAATGTTAGGGATATTAGGGAATCCCTCTATGAGAGATGTCCTAGAGGGAGGGAACAAACTGTTCCATACCAACGTTATATTTGTTCGACACAAGTATCCAAAATATTAATGTGGTTTGCGTTACCTAAGATTCGTTTGCTGAAATAGGATCGGTTGCCCTCAAAAACGGATGGTAGCAGGCAATTTGACACAAAATCTGTGTCAAAATAAAACTCCCGCGACTTTTGGATGCCAGCTGGCGTATGAAAGATTTGGTCCCACCCGCCATTCCGGCGTTGGGATCATCACGTTGACTCCATGCTTATTTCTCTGCTTAATTCCTCTCCCATAGATGGTATTTGAGAACTGCACTTGCATTTTGGCCGGATTTATGGTGCATTAGTCAAGGTGATCACTGTGCCGTGCCATTCAAAGGACTAAGGGGGACTGTGTATTCATCGTATTAAAAAGACCCTATTATGGATAAGTTGTAAAGTGTTGCCAGCTCACTTACTCCATCCTGTAGGACGTCATTGTTGACTCAGCACTGTGAACCTCCTTCTGTGTGTCTGTTGTGTCTGATTTCAAGGATGATCCTTTCGATGCTTCAGACATTTGGAGAATATTCTTCTGGGGGTCCGTTTCCGTCGGCGCTAACTTCTCTTCAGTCTCAAGAGATTTCACAACAGATAGTCTGGACATCATGAAGCCGGAATCCTTTCTGCGTTCTTCTTCTTCTTCAAGATGCTTTTTTTCCAAACGACTGAGTTGCTCGAATGCAGGGCGAATCCTGAATCCTGACAGCCGATTCCAAAAGTGTTGATCACATAATTCCAACATCACCTCAAGCATTGCGTCTTCCAACTTTCGACCTTCCCCTAGCGCAGTACCACGTAAGTAGGGTTTTTCCACAAAACTAATTAACAAACGCCCGTATATTGATGTCAGTGTGTGCCTGCCTGTCAATCTGTCCGGAGCGTACTCCCGAGCATGTAGGAGGTGAATCATTAGAAAAACCAGTGTGTCCGTATGGCAGGTGGAGGACTGAAGCACTGCTTTCATGACCAACTTACGTATTTGGATATTTGGGCGCAGGAAAAAGTCAAACACCGGTGATTGACTCAGTTCAGGCATTAGACTACGATTGAAGTGCAATGGCTTTGCCGCCAATTCGTTCAGAAACAATCGAACCACGACAATCTGTACCGGGTGTTCCATGTCACCAACCAACTTTGTAATGGCTTTATTGTTGTTAAAGACCTTTAACAACTGCAAAAATGCTATTTTTGCACGGTCGTAGTATTCGAACAGCTCTTCGAAAATACAGTTCCATGATGAATTATAGCAATATGCTTCAATAGAGTTAATCAGAATCCGTAACAAATTTGGCACAAAAGGGCTAAGGAAAGGTTGATAGTTTATTAACTTCAAAGGTGCCAGAAATATTCGCTGATACTTGCGAGTACGCACCGATTTTACTGAAGGAAGGTAAATGGATCTTGTTTTGCAGGATTGTCTCCGTATCCGTTTCCGCTCATACGCGTCTGGGTCCACGTACTGGTGAACTTCGCATGGTCCGGCAGCCGTCAAACTGACTGCAAACTTCGGGTGTGGTATCTTTTTAATTGACTTTAAAACCCGCTGTGATGGATCATCCGCTGAAGGCATTTCGGGAAGTGCATCTTTAAGCATTTCCGTGATTTTTACCGATGTCGGGACACGTTTAACCAATCGGCTGAATTTAGGCTCTTCTGGTAAGCTGCTAGGCAAGTAAAATGCTTTTGGAGCAGCTGCATTAATTTCCTTCAAGTCTTTTGACTGTGACTGGTCAATATCCGAAAACCTGACTGTCAGAGATTTTCGCTTTTTGTTCATTCTAGCCAGTATCTTTGCATACAAAACTGGTCCAATCGACTATCTGCTTCAAACTTGTGCACATCCAGCCTCGGGATCATCTGATCTCGGAGGTCACGTGATTTATGTCCCGAGGATGGTTGACTATTTCTACCGGACAACCATGATGGTCAGACCAGGTTCGATTGAAATATCTTCACTATAAGTGATGATGGTGTCCTAGGACGATAAAGTGTGGTTTTTGTAATGGATAGATCTTGCTACGGGTAACGTTTTTAAATGCATTTTGAATAGCTAGAGGAGGAATTATGGTCGTTGCAACCGTTTTATATTTCTGGATTTAACGCTCATTGATGGTGCACTACGGCGTATCTAGTAGGCGTCGTGAATGTCACCTAAAAATGCCAGCACCTTAAAAGCAAAGTAGTCTCGGAATGAACAGGTGTTCCTACTGCCGAATCGGTTAGTATAGAGCACTAGTGGGTAGTCGCTATTCTCCTGCTGCAAACGATCAGGGACTCGTTGACTGATTACCACTAACTTTCTGTTGAGCAAGTTGACTTCTCTGATGCCAGTTTCCATTGACAGCTTACATGCAAGAATTTCAAAGTTCAAATTTTGGCAATAGATCAGTGTAACAGACTCTGAGCCACAAACTAGTAGCTTTAAAACAATTAAATATTGTTATTTCAGGATTTGTCAACATGTGTGTTGTGTCAGTGGAGATTTAACTGTTGGAAGGAATGTAAGCGCCAATGATAGGCCATCGGTCCAAATGTTGCTAACAAATCGACTTTTTTAAAAAGCAACTTGTTAGAGCTTCGGGTGATGATGATGGATGACTGTGTCGTTACCGTCATGGACTAAGTGACTTTTGATATCATGTTCAGAATGCCGCCAAACCAACTAGTTTTCCATGGGAAGGGGCAGAGTGATGAGGCTAAATTTAGGGTGAACAGCTAGCGGGCCGCTCTGTTCGTCAGGTTGGCGGAATTGATTGTTAGATGATCGATCTTATTCACTGGCTGTGGGCAGATGGCCTGAAAAGATCAAGTACCAACCGCGTGATGGCAGCCTATTTGGCGAAATATCTCGAGTGGTGTATCATCCGAGCAGGGTTTTAGAAGGATACACATTCCTTTGATGTTTACTGAATTAAGTTGAGGAACAAGAGAGCCACTAATCTTAGTAGAGTGTTGGACTCCAGATTAGTTTCGTTTGCACACATCAGCCAAACCCCACTGCCATGAGGGAAATATACATAAACTGCAGCCTAACCATCAAAACAAAAGCAGAATCATTCTACTATACAAGGGAAATTCGTTTCCAATTTGGCAGTGGGTGGCTGCAAGCATTCCAACAATGGTGCACAGCCAGACAAAAACTATGTAATCCTGGGGGCGAGATGATCAAAGTGGTTGGAGCGCGAATTTACTGACCGGAAGGTCCATGGTTCGAACCCGACCTCTGCCTCTCGACTTCCCCTGTCTAGGCTTGGGCGACCTGGCAGCATCCCATTCCTCATGCTTCCTTCGGGTGGCATGGCAGCTAGGCACCGAAAGTGTGCTACAGCTGAACGAATTTTATGTAATGCTGAATATACGCATTGTGGTTCCTACTAGCAAGGTTCTCAGCTGGCGCAACCCATTTCAACGATGTTTCATAAAGTTTGACCTGGCAGATTTCTTCAGTTTCGCTAAAACGAGTGTATTTCTTCCGCGTACAGCCTAAAGGAAGCCTGTTACAGCATACACAGGAAATGATCAATAAAATGGATTACCAAACTTTCGCTTTGTAGCGCCATGTATTATGCCATGTGTTTTAAGTAAGGTGTAAAAATTCAAGTTTTCGTCAATAACTCAATATGGTTTATTTGTGTACATAGTAGTATAACTGATAAGGGGCTTATTGGACAGATGGCTGCGCCAAAACTACAAGATCAAAGGTGAGAAGACTTACGAAAGCTGGATGACTGTAGTGTTAAGCTGGTGTTTTCCTAACTTTAAACACATCTTTTTGAAGGCAGTCTCTTATATGGTACATACAGTGGACCATCGAAGGCAGTTTATTTCACATATGAATCTATTACCGGAAAGTAGACCCAGCTCAACTTAGTCCCAATCCATTTAGGCCACTTCCTTTTTGCATGTTTCTTACTTGAATTGCTTACTAAGTGCAATTGTTCTAATCCAAGAACTATAACAGCGAAGCATCAGCGCTGAACAGTAATGTTATGCTATCGGAGATGATGATGATGATGATGACGATGGTGAAGCATGAAACAGTTTATTAGGGGTATACCATTAGTATTCTCTTTTGTTAACAACAAAAAACCACTTGGTAAATCGGAAGACGAGAAAGTGACACTAATAAAAACTGTGTTTTGAGGGAGTGAGGTTATAACAACTAGGTACACCTTAATCAAGCCCAATACAATATCAGAAATAGAAAGGTTCAAACGAAGGATTTATCGTTCTGAGTGCAAGTTGTAATAGTTCCACCGAGTTCGTTTGGGTGCAGGTAGTCGTGTTTCTTTTGGCAGATTCCCTTCTACACGATCCTGGTTGTCCGTAGTTTTTTATGGTTGAGCCCGTCTGTGTTCCGACGAGGGAGTGATGCGTGTGTGTATGCTGGATTTTGTTCCGTCCTTATCTATAGGTCGTTGCAATGAGTTGGACATGAAAACAGTGTGAAATCACCTGGTGTGGTTCAAAAGGTCATGGAACGGGAGTTGACATATTGTCGCGTTCATGTTACGATTTTGACGCGTGATTGTGAGACAGACGAAATGGAATGGGGGTAGTAGGTGCCGGTGTGAAATTGATTAGAGGAATAATTAAGCAGAAGGGTAAGCGTTACAATACTAACAGATGCTGTTTCACAGTACACTAAGCTTTGAGGGCATAGCACCACCACTACCTTAAAACCACTCTTGAGGTACCAACAGCAATAGCTTCTGATAGGTTTCTACTGCGGTGAAATGTTGTAGGTAACCATTTGCAATCAGTGGAACTCATTGTAGGAAGTGAAAATTAACCACCAGGATGTTTAACAGAACAAATTAGATATAACGCTGTACCGTACTACCAAGGTTCAAAATTTCAATACGCAGTGGCTCCAGGATATCCAATCTGAAGCAAGAAGCGTTTGAGAAAGTTCGAATTTCTTAAAGAAAAACGAAGAATATATACAGAATTTTTCATGATCTTATTGAAAGTACCGATTTTTTTTGTGGGTCTCAAGTTGTCTGGTGTGGGAAGTAAATTCTCCAACAGGAAGACCTAATTTTAATTTTACTGACTTGTTCGGTCCTCGTAGATTACTGACATGTAAAGCAGACCTCCCGTGAACCCTTTGCGATGTGTTGTTAGCCGGGGTGCTTAGTTGGTTGCTAATCTGAGAAGCTCGGTGTTTGTGTTGGTAAGGAAGTTCAGGAAAAGTGCTGATCTCCTTGAACCTGCTAAGTGTTAAAATCTCCTTGAACTGGACACTTGTGGAGCGACTCAAAGGAATGGTTTCAGATGAACGGATCTTCCCAGCACTGCTTTAACGAGCACACCACTCAAGTGCGTTAGTCCAGCTAGAGTAACCGAATTCTTACCGTCAACATTTCTTCAGAAAATATAATAAGTGACTGGCCAGAAGAAATTCCATCGAGGAACAGTGCTGTCCGCTGTATATCTGTGTCGTTTTCTGAAATGAGTGCTGTTGTGATGGCCTTTAGTTGGTTCCTCAACAGTTTGGTTACGTGACAAATGTGTCTAATGATAAGCCGTCTACCAGTTCTATAGAGGGCATCCCATCGGGACAACGAATTTTACCGTCCAATGAATCGGACGTGTGTTTAACAGTCCACTGGTAGATCCGCCAGCGAAGCATGCATTCACATGCCAAGGATGTACCGCATCTTGTGACCGGCAGTGGATTTTTGTGGGATGATTCCCATCTGACGAAACACGAGCTGGTAGATGCTGAAGTGGTCAGTGCTGAGAAACCGAGAAACGCTGTACAGCCGTCCCTTCGTTTGGAAATCATCAAGATTACGCATCCCATGAACCACTAGAAAGACTCCAATTTAATGTCTTTCATCGGCCAAATTTGGCTGACCAGCATTTAGAATGGATTTAGCATCACCGTATTTAAACAACACAGCCTTTTTAACGTGATTTGACGTGACTAGTAGCCATTTGAGTGAAAACAACCCGGACGGAAGCATATAGGGTAACCCTTGACAACGGTGAGACAGTTTTACAACCGTAATTCAGGCTTTCAGCATTGAATAGCTTTAGGTGTGGAATGATGTATGGATTGATGAAGGGTCGATCGTATCGTTTACTGGGGAGTATATCAGTGAAAAGTCTCGAAAATCCCTTTGCCATATTCATCCTACCGATCCGATGAATATTGTGCTTTGGTAAGAAATACAGAACATCCTGCTCACTAGTTTCCGACGTTTTCACTTCCCGGCGTGAGTCGGAAAAGTTGATTGACCAAGGTGTGCATCCTCAGCACTGTGCTCATACAGACGATAAACGCACACATTTCTTGTCGCTACTTCTAGCCGCTATGCCAGCATATTTGCCACAGACATTTTACTGATCTGATTTACTCACATTCACCTTTTCCTCTCAACACGGGTTGCTGTTGCTCGTATCGTTTGCACTGGTACTGGTGACCATAGGTTGGTCGGATGCACCGATTGCTCCTGAGACGGTTGAGAGAAAAACATTTAGGGATCGAACTGAGCGACTAACCTCTCGCTTACCGAACAGGTGCTCCACCAACAAGGGTATCCAAGTAAATGCCTGCTGTCTATCAAAACTGCAGACAACACACGATTAGCTAGAACGCTGCCCGATAAACTAACAGTTGCCCTCAGTGAGTATCAATGATGAGTTGTTTGTATGATTGATGTATGATGAGCCAGACGTTGGTGTGGCGGAGATACTCGGACGAACTTGAAGTAAAGTGTTAGGACAAAGATTAAGCACCTAGTAGCACCAAAAATACGCCAGGGATTACACTCCACTCACTATACTCCATATAATGAACGGGTGATTTGAACAATAAGAACATCCATCCCGTTACCAAACCTCTAAAGAGACATCCTAATGGTGCATGCATACTTCAACCCTTGAATACTGAGTGGAGGTGTGGTGGATTACGTGTAGGTTAAGTCCATAAGTGTGATGTAGAGCAGGTGTCCTTGGTTGGTTTGATTTCTCGCCCCAACAGGCTTTGTTTTACGCACAAGTAGCTCATGGACTTAAAGAGATCCCTTGATAAACAAGAAATGTTCTGACAAATACACTCACTTGTATATCAATTTGGCCTTGACGGGAGACTAACCTGGAACCCAGCTGAGTCCATCGTTTACGATATTATTAAGCAACTGAATGTGCTGCACCAGGCGCCCCGTGTCTCCCTTTACGATATTCGAATATCACGATACATTGGATAGATGTAATACACTCATTGGGACTCATCAGGTAGGCGCATCGCGAATAGTATACCCTGAGAAGATAAAAAATTAGAGATTCAACTAGGTTCCAGGTGCGTCTCCTGTGAAAATCAAATTGACATGAAAATGAGTATATTTGTCGAAATCTGTTCAAGTTCACTCAGAGCAGTGTCTACCTGATGAACCCCAAGAAGGGCGAAACCAATCATCGGCTGTCGAAGAGAACTCTATTACGCCTAAAAATGTTCTGATTTCTCCATCCTGTATTTGTTAGTGTGGTATCTCGACCCTAGTGAATGCTCCAGCCTCTGTCACTAATACAATCCCATCATTTCACCTAACTTTCTGATCATCCAATCCACGTGTCGTATGTGCGCGCGAATGGGGACAACCACGCACTTGTATTTGGCGAATGCAGTATGCGTGAGTGAGACGGGCAATTCTATCAACGCTGTTGAGCGTCAGACACGACAGTTCAGCGGTTAAACCGAGTTAGGTGGAGATGTACACACATCTGACCCTCTTAGGGAGGTGGTACAGACAGACCAATTGAGCTCGAACAAGTAAACTGGTGATTTAGCGATGAGCACACACGGACAACCACAGTTGACAAGCTGGTTAACCAAAACGGCCTTAGCTGTCGCTGGTTCTCATATGCAGTTGGTGCGCGACAGCGAACTGTCAGCTGATGAAGCACCGCCGGAAGGGAATGTTCGTTCTGAAATCATAAGCGCTCACAAGCGGTATGATTCGAACAACGGTCGGTTGAAACTCCTCAGCTCCTTAAGGAAACTTCACGTGCAGTTTACAAGTCTCTAAGACCAATTAACAACCCAATGGCAAGTCGGTGAGAGTAAAACTTGTCAGTCAAACTTTGACGTTTCACTGTAATTTGAATTTCTTAATCAGGACATATGTGGAGAATCGTCTTCGGTCTCTATACTGTCAAACCCAGGAGCTGGTGAGGAAGGAAGATATAAGGTTTTGATTGACTGCAACCTTGCATTCTTGCTCTATCCTACGGCGAGAATTGCCTCTTTTACAGCTTCACTGTCATTAAGTGTTTTTGCCAGAAAAACTCCAAACCATGTGGAAAATTATAGGTGCGAGTATTCTGTGATTTTCTGTACTACCCGGTATCTTGTCAATTTTGACTCATCGCCTGACGCGTTGGTGTCACGAGTTCACTTCTAAGTTGTCTATTTTGGGCCTACTTCAACGTGCACATAAATGATATAGCTGAATATGGGTTAATAGGTTGTTGGACGTCCGTTAATATATTACTAAAAAGGCTAGTAAAGGTATCAGAAGCACTTACTAACCATCAACCTGACGAGGTCACTCACGGAGTCTCCAGTGCAAATAGAATCTTGTCTGAGCGACATGACTCTGCGGCTCCAAGAGGCCAAAGTATAAGGCAGAGATACATTAAATCCACAATATATGTAATACCTGCACTACTTTACTGCGACTTTCTCACATAAGGATGAGTCAGCTATATAAAATTACCCGATGGCCACTGCTTATGCTGCACGATCCCCAACGAGGTCGGGGCACAGCGTTATCCAGTTTCTGTTCAACTATATAATCCCGTTGGCCTTAGCTACAGACAGTCAGGTTTTCAAGTACCCATCGGCAGCGAACACTGATGTTATGCTGTCAATGATGATGATGATGGTGATGATAACGATGAACTTGAACCATACGGATTTGAAGTTGGCACACGGTAGCTGTCAATGATGATGATGATGGTGATGATAACGATGAACTTGAACCATACGGATTTGAAGTTGGACTTGATAGTGACGGTACGGCAGGTGTGCAAATCTCACAAATGAGGGTTTGGGTGATGTAAGGTGAATGTAGGGTTAGGCAAATTTTATGCTTCAAGAGGTTTGTGCACTCGAAAAATCACTTTACCATTCAAGGGTGAATAACCGGTTCCGACAAACATCCACTGCGTACAATGGTTGCAGTTATGGAGAATGTTACATAGGTGTTCCAATAGGCTGAAGACGGAGTGTGCTACGTTTTGAGTTCAGAACCCAACCACAAACCAAAAGTCAGGATAGTTACATGATAGTAATCCAACACAATCAGTAATATGGTAATATATTTTGATCACAGGTTCTCAAGCTGATTTGGCCTAAACGCCACCGTTTTGCTCATCCATCATAACTCGTGTTCTCATATGCGCGAAAAATCGTTGCGATCGATCTCTTCAAGCCTTCATTGTACGTCAAAGGTTGCCCAGTTAAATCTACCGATTGTTTTCCAAGCCCTTCTGAAACGATAACTTTTCCAATTGATCGGCCAAAAAATTAATTTTATTCAACCCCCAGGTTACCCTGACCACTAGACCACGTGAGGAACCCACTTTTGCAGAGGCCAGAGAAATTTCACTTCTTCTTAGTCGAAATAGTTTTATCGGACGTCAGCTTTCGGAGGGAGGAGCATGCTTGCTTATATGAGTCGTGAATGATCTAGTATGTTAAAACGAATAACCTGTGGCCTTGCAATTTATGATGGTCAATTCCGAGTGATCAACTGCTAACTGGTTCGTCATCATCCACTTGTCTGCTTCACATGTTTGGGAATAGGTTAAACCATCGTTTGGGAAGTAATTATTCACGTTTGACCATTGTCCGGAATCGGCTATAAACTACCACCCATCGTGCACAATCGAAGCACTTCAATCGCCTAAAGCAACCAACAAACTGTTGTCCATGAGCCCCGTAAATTCTTCCTCAAACGCACTCATATTCGTGGTAAGTCAACACGATACCCACGATAAACCTCTGAAACTGGAGACGAATTTCGCATAATAAAACACTTACTCAACCTCAAGAAGTCAATACCCTAGAGTCACATAAGAAACATTTTCAGGCATCAGAGTTTCAGGATTGTTACCACTCTAGAAACAATACATTCGCAGTGTCATCGAAAGTTAGTCAAGAATAACAAGTAAAGGAATGACTGATGTTGCAAGTGTCGCCGCCACACACCTGGACGAAGTCAGTGTTATTTTCTTGTCTTCGTTTGGTACATCGTTGTAGAATTGATGGTAATTATGATAAATAGGTAAAGTGATTAATCTCGTTTTCTTCAAACACAGATTCTTGAAAGGTGATGATGACAAATACCCTCATTTGCATATCAATTTGGCTTTCACAGGAAACCCAGCTGCCTCATGTGTAATAATGCATCTGTTTATCGTCGGCACGCAGGTTCACCACGTTGATGAACTGGTGTGCTTCTCGACCGTTGGTCTAAGACATTGCTGAATACCGGAGACAATCACTGTCGTTATAGCGATTTCATAATCGGTTGGAACCAAGGTTAATTAATTGTTGCAGATTCGAAAATACATCACAGTTGAAGCGATGCAATAACACTCGCCGAAGGTAAGTGCTCGAGAGAAACACCGTACCGTCTCCTCAAGTCAGTTTTCGAAGCCTCATGATCAGCAGTGTCCCGAACATACATGAGCCTTTCTTTAGTGTCCAAGAAGTGCGCCTGAGTCCAAGTTAGTACAAAATATTGAATTGTTTCATTGTTTCATTTATTCAGTATTCGGCTACCCATACTTCAATACCTGCGGCAAGTAGCCGAAATGCACTGCCAGTATTCTTCAGTTGTTCAACTACAGCCAGTGAGCTCTTGATACGGTGTGACAAACAACACATGGTTTCGATACCTGATCCTCAGGCTGTTATGACGAAATATAAAGTACCGTTCTTCTGGATCGACCAACTCCCATGAAACATTAAAATAGACCAATCTGAGAAGGGTGGTCGCTATCAGTAAGGTTACTTGCCCCACTCACTTTCTACATTTATGTAAATTATTCTTGTGAGGTGCACCGCTGCGGCTAGTTTATCGTGTTGTATTGACCTTTATTTGATCTTCATCACTTATCCGTCAGAAATTCGTGATATGGGCGATTCGTTTTATATCGTTTTTAATGAGAGTCCCTAATTTCTTGTTACCTAACCGCATTTTGAGATTAGGAGCTGCGTACTGTTTTGTGTTCACCACAGCTGATGTCGCACCATTTAAGCTGTATGTACTGAGGAGTCACCTCAATGCGTGATTATTTTAGCCACCATGAACAGGTTGAACAGGGGTCGAATTGCTCTAAACTTCTTCAGTTCGACATTTTTTACTCAGCCGCTTCAGCGGAAGACAATGAGAAACACAAAGTGTTGAAAAGATCGACTACAGCCCTTCTGGATGTATGTGCACAGAATCTGGTGGGATGATCTTGATTCCCTTTATAGGAAACGCAACGATACCTTCGACGTCATTGTTGACATTGGTGCTACACCACTAAAACCACAAGGTTCATCTAATCATATTTAAAGCCTTAGAGTGAGAAGGAACGAAAAAGTACCGATAAGTTGACCTATGTCAAGCATTCTAAGGTGCCTACACCGCCAGGTGCTCAAGCAGACAATCTGGGAAGAAACTACTAGCTCAAACATCACTGACATCGACAAGGCGCCATTTCTTGTAATGTCTCCAGCCAAGTGAAAGAGGGGTCACAAGCACTTCATCCTGGACTTCGCTGCACAAACAACACACAACCCTTCTTAATCTTCTTCACACCCTTCCGTCAAGTCAAACAGTATCCAACTCGCGGTTTCCGTCATTCTGAAGAAGGCGTGGAGAACTCGTCTCGGTAGACGGTGTTTCGGTTTGTGTAGCACATGATCAGGTGTTGAGGCTTGCTGAACGTCCCTTGGCTTCCTGCTCCACCCACTATGGTGTGCCAAAGGGCATGGTATCTTCAGACAATCATTTATGGAGAAAAAGGAAAACTACTACAACCATATTTATAGAGCAATGAAAGAATGTTTCACAAGGTTGTGCTAGAATCTCCGTGAGGGTCGAGTTAAAGATGCTCGATCCGGATTGACAGGCATTCTGACCAATAAGGGCATGCCTTCGTTTGGTCCATATCCTGCACGTGACACGTTCGTCCATATGATGTGATGTTCGGTTATTAGGGACGGTTGGCCTCCGGATATCTAGCCACCGCAGTTGATGGTTCTGGGTGTTTTCCGCGACTGAAGTACCTGCCGCACATCCGAATACCCACTTTCCAATCATCTCGTTAGTAGACCGTTGACATTCATCCAGAACCAGCAACGTTTTTGAGGAATTGGTGGTAACATAGCTGAAGACGCCTTACATTATCTGTTCACAGAGGCCACATCTCGCAGCCATACAAAAATAGTCCTCATTGTAGACTGGTACACACGACTTTTAAAACCCTTCTTGACGTCACAAGTGACGCGAATTAGCAAAATTGATTCGAGTCTTTGAGATTCTTGCACTGACTTCCTCAGACCCGTTTCCGTCAGAGCTAATACAACTACCGATATATGTAAAATTCTCCACAACTAGCGGTTCTTCTAAAATTGTGCATACGTACGTATGTACAATGTACGTATATATGTACATATGTTCTGATGCATGACTGCATTCTGAAGGTATAAGGTGCATGCCAAAAGTTGGGTGACGGTGGCCAGTCCATTCAACAGGGCTTGTGCTTCGCATTGGTCTTCATAAAAGAGACCTACGTCGTCCGCGTGCCCCAAATCAACTGGGTTTTCACCAGCAGCAACATGAACACCAGGGTTTCGAAAGACTCCTGGTGTTCGCCTCATTATTTCATGAGTATCGCATAAACATTATGTCATCACTCAGACTGCCTTGTTTCATGTCTAACAAGACGTTCTAAAATCATGAAACTGACCGATCGTTAGTTGAATCGCTAATCTTGGTCAAAATAAAAGATAGATCAGAGGAGCCGACACTACTGTCATTCAGCCGAAAAGCAAAACTATTCTTCAAAGTGAAAACATGAGATAATCGACTAAATATTTAGCAACAACACGACGGATTGATCGTATCTAATATGGATTGGACGTGCATTCGACTGTGCATTCTCGCTGACCATGAGGACGAGGTATGTGTGAGCACCACTTGGACCCCACTTTTCTTATTCTGAAAGGGTGATTAGACAGGTCCTTATCTCCGTACTGACATTGTCGGCTTTGTTCAACAGAGAGTTATCGGATTTTCTGAAATGGTCCAAACTGTGCATTATCGAGATCCTACTCCCTCAACGAGGTCTTCACAGGATGGTACTACCACTCAAAGGAAGAAGGCCTGTGCTGCGAATTTTCCTATTAGAAAGCACTAACCGAACAGTTACAGACTATTGGACAAGGAAGCCAAGCTCTCATATGCATCTTGTTTATAAAAACCGAGTACCCGTTTTCTTCTCAAATGCGTCTTCCTGAAATTTCCTGGATATTCATTGACTACCACACAAATGTAAGTGAAAGCTACAAAACAATTCCACAAATCCCGTAATAAACCTCACCTTTCGAATGACGCAAAGCGGATTTACGAGAAAACCACATACTACTCGCATGCCTCATGAGCAGTACCAACGGTTACACACCACATATTGTTCAGGCTGGTTTGTTTAAAGTGTCTAGAGTCATAGCCACTCTTCGACCGGAGTAAAGTTAATGAAGTCTCCAAGCTACTTTAAATCATCGGAAGCGATGCATATGATCTAGCCAGTCTGAAAAAGGCTTTTGATCAGCACTACATAAACTTCCCCACTAGTGTACCCATGATAAGATTTAATCCAAAAAGTATATTGTCGATCCTTGGTTAAAAAAACATTCATCCAGTCATCTTGGATGTTGCAAAATCTACGCTGTCGCAGGTAATACAAAGATATAGTCGTTCAGCTGTACCACCCTGTGATGACCATGATTGATACTCTACTCATTGCTCTATTCATTATTCTCTTGTTTTAATATCCCATATGCTGTACATATACGCCAATTCGAATACATACATGCTACTTGTTGTGCTGATCTGAATTCTGGATTTCCAGTTGGTCCGGTTTTACCGATATATGTGCGAAACTCAATTCTCACATTTTGGCGTCGCGATTGGAACAATTCATCATGCCTGCCGAAATGGAACCGTTAGATGTTAATTCAACTGCGCGTGACGTAGAGGATTATTTGGAACGATTCGACATATAGTGTCTCACAAAATCTGATATGGATGATAAGAAACTCACGGCATATTTCCTATATTTCGCTGACAAGGAGGCGTATACGTTGATCAAGAATTTTAGTATATCCTGAATCTCCAATCGATATTTCCTACAATGCACTGAAGAAAAAAGTCCTTCAACACTTCAAGCTGATTAACTTTGTAGCAGCAGAAAGAGCTAGGTTCAATATGTTGATCCGCTCCCGTTCTCAGTCGGTTCATGATTTTGTATTGCAGCTGCAGACACAGGCAGCCAAAGTGACTACGGTGCCCACTTGGAAGACCAGCTGCGTGATGGGCTCATTGCTAGCATTCAACTGCCCGATTTACAGCAGAAGCTGCTGCTCTGTTCGGACCAGAAATTTCAAGCTATTCGGAAAATATGTGAGCAGTATGACGATGTGAAGCATGCAACGAAGACTGAGGAAGCAGTCTTGTTAAATTATTCTGAAAGAAATAATTCAAGGATGCAGACGAACAACCAATTCAAACCTCGAACAAATTTTCGTGCCCCGAATCCATCAACATGACACTTCACAGATCGTAATTCTAATCCGATGGTTGAAAAATTTGGAAAATGTGAATCTTGTGGGCGAAACCATTCCAGATATTCATGCCCTCACAGACGAGCGAAGTGTTTTATCTGCGGTAAGCATTATCTGAAGATGTATCTACTCTTTCTTTGTCTGTTTTATCCCGAAATTCGTCACACGTATTTAAAACTTTGATATCTGCTGCTGGTTAAAAGCATGACTTCATTGTTGACACTGGTAGTGTTGAGTCCATTATTACACAATCAGATTTGACTGCATTCTACCCCAGTGCCTTGATATTGCCTACAGATGTTAACCTTCGTGGAATCACTGGACATTCTGTACCTCTAGTTGGTAGTTGCACGATCCCTGTGAGATTACCCCAAGGTACTTCTATCGATTGTAATTTTTTGGTTTCAACTCCGGGACCATCGATTATCGGACTCAAAGTTCTGCGCTCACTGCAAGCCAGTATCACCTTATCGACCTCTGTGAATGAGAATGAAATCAGACAACCCATTCTCAAATGTCCTAAGGCTTCAGGTGGCATGCAAATACCCTGGAGACGAATTAGCTTACACGGGCCGGTTTGTCAAGCGTTTCAGCGAGTTCATGCCGACTACTGTGGTTCTTTTCTCGGCTTTGATTTTTATTGACGCATATTCACGTTGGCCTGAAGTTTTTCTGACTAAGTCTCCAAGTGCCGAATTCACACAGCGGGCATTGAGGAAAGTATTCAACCATGAAGGTGTACCAACTGTTTTGGTCACTGACAACAACACACTTCACTGCAAAATTTCTCGAGGAATGGTTGAAGGGTCTTGGATGTCGACATCTGTTTACTGCTCCGCGACATCCCGTCGAATGGACTTCCTGAGAATTTTGTCCGAACACTAAAGTCTGCCATTATTTCACTCCCGCGCTTCTATTTGAATCTCGTTCGTTGCGTACAAGTCTTGACTGTGCCGAAACGGCTGATGTGACATTTTTCAAGGGTAATGGTTTACGACCTGCTACAGGAACAGTACTTTCATCAAATGGCAAACGGATGGTCACAATTCTCTATTTGGATGATCTCTCTTGTCATCGGAGACACATTGACCAGGGTGAGTTCAATACCAAAGGTCAGTCTGTTAACGGCACTCCTGATGTTTAAAATACTAATTAATCCTTTGTAGATGGTCTTGTGGTATCCGAACAAAACGCATCTGAAGAACGCACTGCCTGTGAAAAATCTGAAGTTCCCATTCCGAGAGGATCCGAAAGGTTGCGATCAAGACCACCACTGGAGTACAAACATCTACACGCTCATTCAAGGTGTGACGGATATGATGAACATGATACTCTATTCACTATTCTCTTGTTTTAATATCCCATATGCTGTACATATACGCCAATTAGAATACATACGTGCTACTTGTTGCGCTGACCTGAATTCTGGATTTCTAGTTCGTCTGGTTATATCGAAGCTTAATTCTCACACACCCCTTCAGTGCCCAGCTGCCATGCCGCCCAAAGGGATACTGCCAGGTTGCCCAATCCTAGACAGGGGAAGTCGAGTGGCAGAAGCCGGGTTCGAACCATGGACCTTCCGGCCGGAAAATTCGCGCTTTAACCACTGAGCCATCTCGCAGGACTCGATTTCATCACACTGGATCGAAGAATATCGCCGGAGGTCATCGTTACAACAAAGGAATTTCATAGAACAGCAGTCGGTCGCCACCTGTTGGATGCAGGCTACCTAGATTATCCAGACACACTGTACCAGCAAATCGATTGTGCCTGAACGCATCAATATATGGCATGACAGCACTTACTTTCAAAACTAAGGTAGCCGCTATGGCAATCCTAGTCTATACTTCGCTTTTACAAAGATCACGTGCAGCTACCTACGCCCTCTTAAAAAACGGTAACCAAGCTCATCCTCGAACACCTGGCAGACTCCTACCGTACCCAAGTGGGACTTAGAATAAGCCTATGTATTTTATCCCCTTTAAATGTCCAATGGAATTTCTTTTTAACACCTCAAGTCTCAAGATATATTCAATGAAAGCATGGCTAGCTGATGCCCATCAGGATGAATCGTACTGTAAGACCTCTCGAATTTGTGCTTGAGCGGGCTAAAAGCTCGCGTTGCACCACCATCTGGAAGGTTTTAGACATATAGATCGGCCGAGTTTCTTCACACACCAATCCGAGCAGCCCACTTATAAGATAATTGCTCTGACATGTGACAGACTCTAGGAAGGTGGCGCAGTACGTAATGGTCGAATTTAAGAATGCAAGGACCGAATAACTTAAAGTGAGATTCACGTACGTATAAAGCTACATTAATAAAGCGCGCACTGTTGTGTTGCATACAGCTAGACAGTCTGTGCGCCGTGTATGCTGGTGCGGTTTCTGCGGCATTTCGTAAACCTATTGATTGTGTAAGATCCCCTGCAATATGACATCTTTCTGTAGTCTGTCTGGGGCTACTATGTCGGAGTGTAAGAACCGAAGCGCTAATGTTCGATAAAACACTTTTATTCCTTAATCTTGATAACTAATTCGTACGAAATCACCGAATAACTGGAACAGATGACTTTGAACTGGCTGCTGCACCACCACCTGTGCTACAGATTACATTCGATTCTATTGTCCGACACGAGTAATGTGGATTGGTGGCTACCATATCAACCGAATCCGTGGACAGGCATTATCAATTTACCCTAATGTTTAAATAATGTACCTGATTAGTTTACTTACTGGCTTCTACCACCCTATTGCTTTTTTTAAGGCCGTCAACCGATTACTCTTGGTACACAATTGATGGAATAAAGACGAAATATTAGCAATAAATCTGAGAAATTTGTGGAGCTTTCGTCCAGTGAGTGAAGTCAATCTATGCTGAAAAGCCGAGATTGGCTTCACCTGCAGGACTAAATCTGCACACAAAAAACCCAAATGTCCTCACACTACCAACAATCCGAGAAATTTGTCTTCCTGAGGAAATATTTGAACGGACCAATTTAAAACTTTGGGCGTTTGTTCGCAGATGAAGTTAGTTCCAGTCCACGTAGTGGAAACAATAAACGCAATAAATTGCAATCACCAGCAATTCAGAGTACGAACGTACAAGTAGCTGCACCTGGATTTCCCATCCCTTAAACACAGTTCCAAAACAGTGGATAGTGACGTTCCTCTATCAGTGGAAATCAGCCGATTCACCGAAAATTTGAAACAGTGTATTCTTACTTCCATTTTCAACCTCATTTCGCGAGGCGTTAGAGACATATTCCTCATCCTTTCCAATGAGAATAAATAAGGTGTATTATGTAACCTAACTTTAGCTCGCACGGTCAAATCGAGTCGAACAAACCTACAAAACGCTGATGCATTTGGGGGCAGAAACCACGAAGTATCCACTAACTTTGTGACGGCAACAGAACATGCTGCGGTTTTCAAAGATATGCTTCTAAACTGCAGGGTGTAGTACTCTACTCCAAAAAATAAGGCGGTTAAAACACCTAAGGCACTTTTGTGACGATGGAAAAGACCAGGTCACAGACAGAAGACTCGTGTAGTTTCAAAGAACCCGCTCAAAGAGCTGGTCTCTTCTGTGTATTAGTAAGTGGTTCACATGGGATTGCCTGGGCCCACACTAATAAACAATAGTAAATACTGGGCTACCAAAATAATAGGAAGAAAAAAGAAGCTGATGTACAGAATTTGGTCGAAACTAGAAAGCGGTGAAAGGTTGCAAACGAGTGAAAGACGGTGTTGAATAAGATAAATGCTGGAAGTCAATTAAATGCGGAGTTGGTAATTCTTGCGGACAAGATGACTTGTTGAAACATATAAAAAAGAAGCCCAGAATAGAAACGTTTCAGAGCAGCAAGGCACAATATGAAAGGCGATCGTCCAGATCTATCAGGAAGTTGGAAGTCAGTTCAAGAAGTCGTAAAGTTTGCTTTGGAATTGTGCCGAACTGACAAACTGCCAGTGTGGAAGCTTAAGTGCGTCAGTGATGCACCGTTCGGCCGCCGTTTTACGTCGGTCGTTATCCTTTCCCACACTGTCTATGGCGGAATACCAGGCGAGGACTGTTGCTGGAATATCTTTTCTTTCATGGTCCTCCAAACTGCAACAATTGTCCTCGACAATCAAATCCAGATGGGGGTCGAAATTTGAGTCGCATAAACTGCGACGACGATTGTGATGCCGACAAATCACGAGCAACGTTACAACGGATAAATAGCAAACATTTCCACCAAGTGCCAAGAATAAAAGCGAAGGACAAAGTGAAGGTAGACTACGAAGAATCTGGTTGAATTCTTTCCAGTCGTTATCACTTTTAGCGGATGCTTCCACAATAGACTGTGGATCCAGCTGATCTCCCGAAGATGCCTAGAAGAAGAAGGGACCGAACCATTTAGATAGCTCCACTATTATAAGGATACCTAGAGTGTGAAGTTTGGAGCCAATATGACAATGCAACGCAATGGAATGAATGGGATAACTAATCCACCATATAATTACTCAGTAATAATCATGCTTGATCGAGAATGACCTTCGGATTTTCGCGTGGTGGTAGCATCATAGTTTGAACCCTTCCATAACCAACGGGCGTCGAATGCTGTTACAACGGATTGATGTGGATTTTATTCAGCTGAAAATTATCCTGTATTGCGACAAAGGTTAGTCATTAACCCCAGCCGATCAAACGGATGGGAAACTAATGGCTATACCAAACAAACCTGTAGACGCAGACGCTGGAATAGAAATGGAGTGAAACATCTCATAGTAGTGTCCATAACTGAGAGAGTACCCTCATCAGTGAAGTGCATCAATATTCGAAATGACGTACTTCCCCTCAGTATGGTGCAACTAATAAAGTTGGTAAAGATTGCTCGACAGCTCACTACTACTTGATGCACAAGCACGAAATAGACAGGGTGGAAATCCTGGGATTGTCGAATTGATGGACCCCAGGAAGGTTTTGATAAAACTTATAGGCAGTGTCGTATCATAAAGTATTTGGATGTTCCTATTCACACCGAATACCGTTTAAGTGTGAGAAAAGGCAACATGAAGGACAAACACCTCCAGTATAACACGATTTAGTCAAAACCAAATAATCATTGCATGAGGAGGCATCGTTGCGCACTTTAATGAACGGATCCACCTTGGGCCATGTATAGATTTCTGTAATTGATGATTGATGTGAAGACTTGATCTGGGGTCGGCGATCAAATTGTGAGTTGCATCTTTCCTGGATAACCACCAATTGCTAGGGCGAAGGAATGTGAGTTGAGCGCTATGGGACATAGATTGGCTGACTACTTGCTTCGTTCACATACCGATGTACGACCATTCAAAGCCACGGGATTGGTGAACTTGAATGCTTGTAAAGGTGCACATCATCATCATCAACAGCATGACATCAGTGTTCAGTGTTTCGTTGCCGTACAGCCACGATTTATTTGAAAGCCCTATTGTGAAGAAAAGAATAAAGGTGAACGGGGAAGGGACTTAGTGCTAGCTTACCACAATCATTCCGAGGTGCCTATACCTCCAAACACTCATTCAGGCGATCCGGATAGAAACTGACAAGAACGCCACTGACATCGGTTGGCAGCCACATCTTGCAGCGTCTCCAACCAGGCACAGTGAGGATCACGCGGCCCCCATCCTGGAAGGCGAGTAGCACCGACGGCAGCCAAGCGTTTCGTGATCTCCTTCATACTCCTTTGCCAAGTCAAGGGTTGGCTACGCCACTCTGAATAGGGCATGGAAAACAGCACTCTCTTGGGCAAACGGTGGTTCGGCATACGTAACACATGTCCCAACCAACGCAGCTTCTGGTGCTGGACACATTCTTCAATGGAAGTACCCGGTTCTGAGACAACGAATGTCGAACACCTAAAGACGTCTCAGTTCTGCTGCTTGAACGGGCCAAGTCTCACAAAAGGTGCACATAAAACTTAGATGAATAAGTTAGTGAATAATGAGCCCTAACAAACCCGGACCATCACAAAAAGCGAGTTAAAATTCACTAAGCATGCAAAAATTGGTCACAGTACAATCGGACTACAAAAGAATACTAACCTCAATTGAAATGACGAGCGTGGTTAATGTAGCTGAATAAGTTCCAAAGTTAATTTTATTGCTCAAGCTTAAAAAAGCCTGGGTGAACTGAGGACCTTTGCTCGTTCGAAATATTAGTGCGGAGACGGGACAGGGTTGCATCGGCCAGAGAGACAGTAAGCGAGGCACTAGTGCACCGTTTTGCGTGACAAGTACGGAGCCCTCGAGCGTAATTCGAAGAAAGTAGTTTCGAAGTTGAACGGACAAGTTGGGACGTAAAGTTAGTGCGGCGTGCCAAACAGCCGGCCTGATAGCATGCCAGATACTAGAAACAGCAACCAGACTGACGTCCGTAGAGGTCAGAGAATCTCTGTAGTAAGGCACATCCTCACCCCACTCGATCAGATCTTCATCCGCATCCTGATGCAGCTTACCATCATCCTGATGTGGGTTATGACCAAGGTGGAGGAGGTTATAATGATCCAAAATGGAAGAGCTTTGAAGTGATGTTTGCTGGAGAGTGAACCGCGTAAAGTCCGTCTGAAATTAGAATAGGGTATTCATAAGAAGTAGAGGTAACTGCATATGCCAGTATGAAATAGTTCAAGCCCCCACACTTCCTACGGATAAAAGGACAGATGATGAGGAATAGCGGAAAGTGACGCAGCTTGACTAACATACCCCATGTAACGGTGCAAAAGGCATGAGTAAGCCAATAAGTGGCAGTAAGCCACTTGGAAGAATAATACTTCAGACGACCGTCCTACCCAGCAAGATGAGTGCCATGTTGCGACGACCAAGATTGGGTTAAAACCAAACTGACGTGCAAATGAGCACATTTCATCAGATGCATTTGATTTGGGTTCAAGTAGAACATGAGGTCGACGGAAAGTTGGGGCCTGCGCCAACCTGATAACCCCCACGAGGGGCTTGACAGGTCGTGGTTTGTCGAAGAATATTCGACAATCTTGGAGTAGTGCTTTCCGTGCAGACGAGACTGGTTCTTGAATCGGCGAGTTAAATTTTTTCCTAATGCATGAACCAAACAAGGTAACTCAAAATAGCCCATAAAAAGGCTCATCAATGCAACATGTTTTTCAGGATCTAACAAAAGTTGCCTCTTTTAAATTGTCTTGAAGGTAGCCACTTTACTATTCATAATTCTGCAAGGTTATGGCATTTAATTGAATAGATGAACTGATCACAATCCATAGGTTGCGCTGGTGTCGTTCTGTGCTCTCCATACCAGTCGACCGACTTTCCTGAAGAGTCATGTATGCACAACCACGCGAAGGGCTAAATCACCACCATTATCAGTTTTAGCCGTAAAAACCACGTATATGTACACAGGAAACGAGCTAGTGAAGGTCAAGCAATGACTTGGCAGCGAAATAGGGAACCCATTGCCAGCAAACTCAGCTGCGCCGGTCGTTGGGTTCCCCGGGCGAGGACCCCGAGACGGGACAGACTAACGGTTAGGGGCATCGACAGACATGACTTAGTCACGTAGCCAATGGTGCCCATGCATCCAAGTTGTTGCCTTCAGTGCACAGCCTCCCTTTCCAATCTCTCCAATCTCTTACATGCGTAGTCATCCACTCCTAATCCCTTAGATTTTCGCTGAACGAAACCCTGATAGTCATAACCACCGTACAAAATACACACGGTTTTTACAGCTGAAGATGACGATAATGATTTACAACCTAATAAGTATCGAGAGAAACTCAACTTAAAAGAGGCGTCCTAGCTTTTTTCTGCAATTGGAAGGGATCACCGTAGGTAGTTATCTGAGATTGCTTCGCCAGAACCCGAAATATAGTTCACTATTGTAAGTATTCCAAAAATCATAAGGACGAATGAGACCCAGACTAACAGGTTATCACACACAGTTGGCAAGTTTTATGTAGAACCACCGATACGCAAGTTACCGAGAGCGTCTCACTTACCTCTACTAGAAAAAGTTCCACTAGGTTGGTTTGGTAAAGCAGGCGCAGTAGCATAGGTCCGGTTAGCTGGGTTGGGGCGATGGATAAGCGTTTGAGGTTCGGAAACAAACTGGCGATATCCGCTAGCGGGTTCTGGTGAAGTCGATTCGGACGTGCAGCCAACCATCGAGAATCCAATAGATACCAATCAGCAGGGGCTGATGCACTGTTTACGACTGCCTGGCCAAGATGTACAACAGGGGCGTTTTGAATGGTCGGGTCACTGGACAACTTGTTCAAATGTACGAGGTTGAGATCGACTAAGCTGTTCGAAGTGGTCTTTTGAAAAGTAAAATAGAGGTTTAAAATGGGAAAATTAAGCCACACTACTGATATGGAGAAATATATCAAGCGTGATACGCACGGGGATAAATAAGTTGTGTCCACATGTAGGGTCTACGTTCTATGAATATCCATGATTATTCAATGGGATTATCCCAGAACGTAGATATGGCAAGTTACTTGATCGTCGACTAGGCTACGACTTATAGAGACGTTTTATAACAGCTGTCATACTGAGTACGTAGTTGAATCATCCATAGCTATACACCGCTTTTACAAAACCGGAAGGGACCAAAAAGTGGCGCAGGCATCACAAATTTCAACATAATAATCCACTTTTGCGAATGATGCATCATCACAGCCGAATTCGCTCACGCAGTGACGTCAACATACATAGTTCAGCTGTAGCACCCTTTCGGTATCTAACCGCAATGCGACCCAGAGGTTGTACGAGGGCTGGGATACTGCCAGGTCACCCAAGCCTAGACAGGGACAACATACATACAATGAACAACATAAAATTACCGGAAAACCTTGGCAAGAAAAAGCTCACCTCCGTTAAATCTAGTACTAGGTTTCGTGCATCGGGTAAGCTGAGAAACAGATCTGTGAACCTCAGTCGTTCAACGCAAGATAACTGCCGTATAACTCGGCGAATAGTAGACAGAAGCGCCCCACCCGTGCCGTAGACAGACCCGCGAGATTCGTCTACTTCACAGTGAAAATCCAGAAGAAAGCTTATTACGGAAGGTGGGGGACGCGGATGATGGTGTCGATGGGGGTAACGGCAACTCTGGCTCCGTTGATAGACGTGACCACGTGCTGAGGCTCCCGAAATACCAGTGGGT
Source organism: Opisthorchis viverrini (assembly GCF_000715545.1). NCBI lineage: Eukaryota > Metazoa > Platyhelminthes > Trematoda > Opisthorchiida > Opisthorchiidae > Opisthorchis > Opisthorchis viverrini. The sequence continues at coordinate 673,537 of NW_008751939.1, forward strand.
CTTGGCATCGAAAAGGAACTTGAACGCACTTCTCCCAGAAAATTGGAGACATCGAAATTCTTCCAAATGGAATGTGAAGTAAAAAGGGAAAGATTAGAGTCTCAGCGGGAGGTGAAACATGGTAAAAGTGCATGCTAACAAAATCCAGCACGAGGTACATGGACCAAAATACTGAGCAGGAAATTCATGTGCATAAATTAATCCAGGGGAATGGCCACACATATTAGCCAGTTATAATCATTCTGCACAAGTAAATCCAGCACCAGTTATTAGTATCGTAACCAACAGATTGATGGTGACTACTTCGATAAAGACCGGAATATATCGAAAGGGCCACTTGACCGTCCCATGCATTTCATATATTGCTTCCAAAATCTTACATATAATTGAAATTACACATGGGATAAGGATGTGTTTGGCTGTCTAAACGGTAATTTTTTGGAACTCGAGATAGGTTATCGGGGTGGAGGTTGAAATTCTCAAACGAAAGACCCTGGTTCCAACCTGCTCCTCATTGCTATTATCCCTGTGTAGGGTTGAGCAAATTAGCAGTAGCTAGATTCCCGTGTTTCTTTCAGACTATGCGGCCCTTATGAACTGAAAAGAGTACCGCAGACAAGCTGACTGGCTTTTTATTTTCGGCTTACGCCGCGCTTCCGTATCATCAAGGAGCAAATTGCGAGGCGATTCTGGTTGGGAAGACGCAATTCATGCATAAGCACACCTGATTTTCTATGTGACACAAAAACACTCAAACAGAACATTGTGTTGGAGAGTTGCCCAGACTTGACCTTTAGTCAACAGCTCACTGTGGTCACCAGAATTACCAATGCGCGAGTAGCAGTCTCAATTAAAAACTTGAAATCGGGACCCGAAACCCACCTTCTTTCACTATCACTAAAGGAATGGAGTAACCCCCTCTACAACGGCTAAGGACAGGAACAGTCAAAGGCAACCAGTCCAGAGGTACTGACATAGTGGAGTACTTTGTTACTGGGTGTGTGAAGGATGTAACTGTAGCTTGGTATTGTGCTCAGCTTCATGTTTCAGTTTTAGAGGATGAGCAACGTAGCTGGCCAAACGCGGATAGTTTGTCTAACGTTTGCGGCCAGAAAGGTTGAAATTAATTAGCTAATATAAATTAACTAATGAATTAGATCTAATTAATCTAAACAGCGCAATAGGGATTTGAGAGAACCTACGGAAACTATCACTATGGAAGAGTGCCTACACAGTGGTTTTACTGTAATATGTTTGCGGGAGCTTATTTGAATCACGAGCTGATAAAATATTTCTCCTCACATATTAACGACTACATTTCCATGTGGGTATGGGCCTGTGCGATAGACAGGCTACCCTATTCTCCTCTTTAAAGGTCGACCGGATGACTTCAACAGATTCGTAACCAGGTAATTAGAAAACGGGGAATTCGATTATGTATTAGGAATTTCAATCGCGCAAGACAAGTAGTACCATCAACTGCTGTCGATCGGCCATGTGCTACGCATGCTGAAACGCTGTCTATTGAGACGACTGCTGTTCTCCGTGTTGGAGTTGTAGGTTGGCCAACTGTTAACAATGAGTTCGAAACCAACGACCTCAAAAAGAGGCCTTCTGTGGCTGTTATCCGGACAGCCGAGAGAAACGCATTGTTCGTGTAGCTCTTGATAGCGTTGGTTATCTCAGATGTGTGCTAATAAAACCAGCCTTTCAGCGTTTACTACGCACAGTCGACAAAAGACATAACTAATCCATCTATTTTCCCTGGGAATATTTTGACTTGTCACAGTAGAACAAGAATGAATCCAACGGGTATCTACCTAGGTGAAAAGTCTAAAGTGGTTCCAAAACGGATCTTGTCACACCGGGAAAGCCAAACAAAGCCTTTGTTGAGAAGTTCATTCACCGACCACCGTGCAGTAAGTTCTGCCAAACAAAAGCTGGCAAGTCACCCTTTTGCGCGAACGATAAGGTGGGGGCGGAAGGCATTACGCACGCATTTTGACCGGGTAATCAGCAGCATTGAGAACTTTACACTGAAGTTATTTGGTATGTTTGGCTGGGTGACAAACTGATGTAGCGACCTGAAGGTTATAACTTGTTCATCGATGACCAGTAAACAAACAGCTCGACAGTGGTGAGAAATTCAAAAGCCGCAGTATGGTTGAACCACAGGCTAGACCAGGAGACAACCTATCGGCGAGGAATTTGTGCACCCTAATTATCAGTACAAATTTTTTATTTTTTTAATTATCAGTACAGAGAGGTTGACTGAGTGGCGTTTCTCCTAAGGCCTACGTGCACATTGTGATCCAACGAAATGGCTTATTGGTCAGAGCGTGAAATAACTGACCGGAAGGTCCGTGGTTCGAACCCGACCTCCGCCTCTCGATTTCCGCTGTCTAGGCTTGGATAACCTGGCAGTATCCCAGCCCCCGTGCTTCCTTCGGGTGGCATGGCAGCTAGGCACCGGAAGTGTTACAGCTGAAGGAATCCGATTAGTGCCTTTCATCCTCTTGCTGACTGCAGAGAGGCGCCACTACCACTAAGCTGCAACACAGCGCGTAAAATGACCACTGAAAAGACTGAATATAACCAACGGAGTGCGTATTATATTGGCATATTTTTTCAGCCCAAGGTGAATTGAAAAGATGTCCTCTACGGATATCAGAACTATCGCTCTGTTCATATGTCCTACACTCGGACGCCCCCATAAACCGTTATCTATGAACTGTCAGTGAATTCCATACTCTCCTTCTGATGAAAGTACGCCCGGGTATGCCTCCATCTCCTGAAACCTGGGATGCACCCAAAGTTCTTTCGGTGGATGGGAAGAGTGCGTGATGAGGTTATTTGTGCAACGGTCATTCTACAGGTTGAAAAATTGCCATCAAAGGTCGGTGGAATCAATCAATCACACACTATACTCGGTTAGTCAGTGCCACAACTCGAGGTCCAGTTACACTTACAGGTACTAGACAAATCATCCGACCAATTGAGGCAAAAGGTGAAGCACATGTATAAGCTTGTTTTTGGTACAAAGTTATTGAAAATGACTACGCAAATTCAAGCGGGAAATTTTTACACAGGATTAAGCATACTATCATATTGCCCGAACTAGTTTACGATCTGCGGGATCGATAGAACAATTATGCGCGAAAACTTTTGCAGACTCTTTTATGGCGGGATGGAATGCACCGAAACATACACGTGCACCATTCCTTTTAGTCAGTTGTGGGAAATATGTTGGTCCTTCAGGAATCCACCCAATTAATGTTACTTGATCCTGGACGTATATGTAACAGATTGGCCCCCCATCCAAAAGTAGAAGCCGGATGGCTACCTGTGACATAGAGACTCATATATTAGCGGTGAGCATGTTTTCCAGGAGTAAAAAGGAAGCGACAAACAATCATGCGTTAGCTGAAAACTCTTCGAGACCATTATAAACGAGAAATCCGACTGCATTGAATGGAGCCACCCGTCAAAACCAAATTTGTGTGCAAATGAAATATGGGGTCCTGCTAACAGTTGAATGACTGTAAAACATTCGCCCGTCCTACGACCATCGCCGTCACATTCGGCGGTATACCCGAGCAGCATCACCCAAACCAATAGATCAAGTTCTCTAGAACAGCATTTCTCAGTTTAGTCAATTTACACAAATTTTCATGTCTGTTCTGGTTATTCATCGACAGGGACGATATAAGTAATTAAAGGAATTGATACGCTGGTGTGGCAGTGAAGCATTAGTATTACCGTTTACAGGGATGATGATAACACTAACAAATACTTAAGTGATTTTCCATATGAACGTAGCCCATTGTGGTACGCCAATGGTGGTAGAGCCACAATGACAGTCACTGGATGTGTAAATAAGCCCTTATATTCCACTGCATCCCTGAACGGCCCGACCATAAGAATTGAACTCATAACTCATAATTGTTAGCCTAAAGAACACCTCACATATCCCGATATTGGTTGCGGTAAATCCCTCACGAGTCAGCGCCAAACTGTAGAGTAAGTAATTTCGTGAGCAGGTTGATAAAATCTACCCACTTTTTTGTAAATAAATGGGGTGTATGGGCTACAGCTACGATGCGTGGCAATCCTTGCTAGGATGCACAACAGCAGTTGCCTTTTGTTTTCGGTTTGGTATGAGACGTTGTTGTAACGGTTCAGAGTACTTGAAAACCCGTCTTAGGAGAAATCGATGAGATTAAGTCATGCTACACGTGCGCAATCAAACCTGCAGTCATGTTGAGCCTAGCCATCGAAAGCAAGATGCACCACCCAGGTAATGCATTCGATATATATAGATACATTTGACCTACAAACGTGAGAGCACAGCGACATGATGTGACAGTTAAAGTGTGTGTTGTCATGCCCGGAAGCCTAGTGAAAGAAAAGAGCAGTCCCTTAATAGCCTCTTTGGTCCACCGAGTCTTAGTAATGAAGAAATTTTGTGTGTGAAGTTGGAGAAAACTAGCCATATTGCTTTGTGTAGGTTTGAATAGAAAATTGTGGCTAAATTTGACGACAAACCGATGCTGAAGCTAAATGGCAAGATGTATGCACACAAAATTCTGTCAACAGTATCAAAACAGACCGACGAGAAATGTCAAGACATTTCCTGGAGATGAGTGTCATGGGGCTTTAGAAATATTTCTATTAGGAAGTCAATTTCGACCGACAGGCGCGGCGTGCTCACTCTAGCGGCCCAAAGGATAGAAATTCCAACCTCTAGGCTTGCTTTAAAGGTGGTAATCTGGATAGCTGCCCATAAGCTAACTAAGCTGAAACGATACATATGGATGGCATAGGAACATTTAGGACTGCTCACCTCATCTGACGTATCGGAATCACTCTGACCAAAAAGTTCTCTTTCCTGAAGTTTTAACACTAATTCCAGGGTGGCTTCTGCATCAGGGTCACCCATAATCAATCCCGAATATTTTGAAAGGTGTACACTCTCACGGTAATAGTCATCTTCATCCTCCCATGACATCAAGTTGTCGTCTGTAGAACTAGTGGAACCATTCTCGCTCTCTGATTCTTCATCCAAAGCTGTGTCATCCTCTCCACCGGGAACAAAGCTGGAATTCGCGGGATCCTGAGGCACTGTCTTTTTCGAAGCGCTTGCTTCTAGAAACTTCGCAATCAGACTCAACGTTCGATTGAGCAGAAAGATGTCCTCAGTCCTCACAAAACGGTAGTGGCGTACATAGGAACCAATGGTGCGAAGGCAGCTAAGAGACGGAGTGAAAAATTTTGGAAATGAATGAACCAAGTAGAGGTTACTTGCTGCACGATGGATGAAAAACGGTGGTGGGAATGAGTACCTTTCAGTACACTTAAAATTGCCCAGTCGATCATTAGTCTTAACCACTAGCAGTTCGTATTTCAACTTACTGAGTTACAGGCACACACTTCTGAAGTATGCATGGACAGGAAGTACTGCCTGAAAGAAAAAATGCTACAGCAGCATCTAAACACGCTGGCATACCGATTCGCAAAAATAAAGTCGAAACCGCCACCAAATCCGACGAAAATACTTAATTCGAAGAATGGTGCAATTACGTTGCCAATAGCCTCATTTCATTAAGTTTGAATTAAATCACTTTAGATTTACACGCGAGAGAAAAACGAACGATGACGCTAATAGTTCAAAACCTGCTGAAGTATTCTGTACACTTTATACTCTGTACATATTTGCCAGGCAGCACATCGGCAAATCCTTCTGAAGTAACCGTCTATTCACATCGATTATTGCCTCAAATACTCGCAACGGCAGACTCAGCGGCGGTCTAGATATCTTCAAAGCAACAAAGTGCACAGCATTCAGGATATCCAATAATTTCGGAATCGGATTGATTCTTCGGCCTCCTCGCATGTGTCGTTGTATCAGTTAACCTAATAAATCACCCAAATTCTTGCGGAGGTTTGTACTGACGCCGAGGGCCAACTGAAAATATCGCTTATTGCTGTCAAACAAGACTGAAACATTTGATCTCGTCTGCCTAGACCGGGTTATGAATCGCACGGGTGTACGACAAGCACTATAGCGTGGGAAGGTGCAGTCCTGGACTCAACTCATATTCACGTTGAAGTCAGCTCTAAGGTGTAAGTTGGCCGGACACGGGTCCCATTGTTTACTGTGCCACATTTGCAGTGCGGATTTGTTGAAAAAGGCAATAAATGTAAACTGGTAGCGACTCAAAAATACTGAACAACAATGCTACTTATACGTCATCAAAAAATGAAAATGCTTGGCACAACCGGATCGGTTAACCGACCCAGGTTGGGAAAGCTAGTGATGTACACGGAAGAAGTCTAAAAGGAAACAGGATAACGGAATAGTGTCGATGCTGGAAAAATGACGTACCACGACATTCGATAACCCCTCATATCATATTGCAACCGCGTCAACGGGCGAGCTGGTGGTTTGAAAACCATTATTCGCCAGAGAGAAGGTGAATGGAAAACACGCTGCCACTGGCGACAAACACGAGCAGCACGGGCTCGGTCGTTCCAGCTGAGGTAGGAAAATACCGGTTCCAGGATAAAATCTGGCAGATTCATTGAGAATTTCCATCAAATTTGGTCCCATGGAAGTGGCGGATAACGCCAGACACTGGCCGTGAGCATGGCGAGACTTTCCATCAGTACACCATGGTTTACCGTAGATACCCAAAGGAAAAGAACAAGGGTAGAAGGCAGTAGAGCATGTGCCAACAGTACTTCTTTACCTACCTAATTTGTGTAAAAACGTACCGGAAACAGTCAGCTGATCACGTCATGATCAAGCCAAATCAGCTGCGAACCGGCTTAGAAATATAGAGGAAGCTATACTCACCGGCGGGCATTGAACGAGTGACGCAGCGACTGGCAACAGGGACCTAAACATATAGGCCTGGGTCCACTACATGACAGCTGATTCCTTCATAGAGATAAACTAGTTCTGATGGTACTCCCGACCGAATATGTTTTCCCAGAATATATATTCAAATTTTGTATGTTTATTCACCGAATATGCATATCTTTTTGTTAAACTCGGGTAAACCTGATGTTTCGATTGCACAATCCGATATCACTTTCCACAGATTCCGCGTCGCCTCTTGGCCGTCCATGGTTCCAGTAAGCGACTATGTCCAATTTGATCTTGATTCCAGGCATGGCGAATAGGGACTAGACCACACTATCAGGTATTATAGTGGCTACAATACCGTTCCTGAAGTCGATCAATTAATGAGCTGAAAGGAGCCCAAAAGAAACCGCACGTTCGACTATTTCTCCGAATCGGTTTCATTAATTCAACCGTCAACCTAATAAAAGTGATTGAGTTTTTGGACGACTGCTGACACCCAACTCAGTTATCGCGCGCACATATGTGCTTCATGACGTATCTGATATTGCCCTAAAGTCCGTGTACCGAGGTACATTGGCCCGAGGATATCGAGAACAGAGGGGATAATGGAATGACAGTCACGTGCTGGATGAGAAAGCCCATTCACTTCAATGATACTAAACTTTTTTGCTGGTTTGATAAAGCGGAGAGCGCGGCGGCTACTTATTGAAGGAAATAGATTTGATGGAGGAAAGCTACTGATTGCGTGATTGCGCCAGGTCTGTCAGTTTCACTAACCATTGATACGTGGGTCTGGGGTCTCAATCCAAGGAGGCGGCAGTTGTCCACCCGACTGGATTTACTGGTTACTGTTCTGATACTTCTCTGCGAGGTTAAGGCACCGACCGGAAGATTCACAGTTCGAATCTGACCATGGTATCTTGACTGCCCCTGTCCAGACTTGGACAACGAGGCAGCATTCAGATTCTCGTTCTTCCTTCGGGTGGCACCAAAAAAACGTTACAACCGAAAGCTTATTATTCCAACTTTATCAATACGTCGGCAGATTCGTATTCAGTTTTCTTCTAGAGGTGCTACTCGTTTACTAACACATAGCCTGGATGAATTGACGGAAGTTCGTTCAAGAAGTAGGAAGACAGCTGCATATGAGAGGTTGAAAAATTTCACACATCAGCATTTCACACACAGCATGACATCAGTTTTCAACACCGA
>NW_008751940.1:0-854 GCF_000715545.1 Opisthorchis viverrini
CAAGAGATCGGCCTAGTGTGCAGCGAAAGTTGCCTTAACAGTGCTTTCTATTCAATTCCGAAAAACATGAAATAAACAGTCTCGGCAAGGAAGCTGTTAATTCGTGCGGTTGTCTATTGAAGCGACCTAAGTCCGAAAAACATGAAATAAACAGTCTCGGCAAGGAAGCTGTTAATTCGTGCGGTTGTCTATTGAAGACAACGACCTAAGTTCGCTTTGCACACAGGACAGTAAACGTTCGCATGACCCAGACGGAATTCCGATACGAATACCACTGAAGCCCTATACCTCATAAACAGACCTTTTATTCGCACAGGTCTTCGTGTGGTAGGATCTTGCAATCAATTAGATACTCCCCAACTAGCGGGGCAACCGAGAAAATGTACACATGCGGGGGTCTGATAAGACAGTTCAACTGCTGGGGAGGTGCCACACGGGCGAGCTGGACTTTTCCGGAAGCCAAATCAGGCTTTCTGCTGACATGTATTAAGCTCAAAGGCTTAAAGAAGTAGGCATTGTTGATTTTTCTATTGCTAGACGCAAGCGTATCCTTTTCTTTGCTTGACTATAATAAAAAGGATACTGCATGACCAAGACTTTAGTCGCAAATTCATTTCCGCACTACCTGCTGTTCCCTCATCATTGGGGATAAATTTAACCTAGATAAACAACCCACCTGAAGGAATTGTGGACATCCTCATAAACAGGAACCTCGCAGTAGTCAACAAACTAAAGACACCCAATGATTATCCGTGTGAGACACATCTAGATAGGAAAAGATGCCAGTTGACTAAATTTGCTTAGAGTTCGGTATCAACCCTCACATCACAGCAAGTTTACCTTTGCATCCAACG
>NW_008751940.1:939-6583 GCF_000715545.1 Opisthorchis viverrini
AATCTCATCCGAGCACCATTACTATTCGTGATGCACTTAAACTCATTATTAGCGGCCACCCACGTAAATGTTCAGAAAGGAACCAACCGGAGACGGACAACCAACGAAGAACGGGATTCACAGTAGTAGGCATATGTAGTGTGAATCTAATGTAAAAGAGCGACATAGGCTTGCTAGGACAGCACAGGCAGATTACATGCATTTTTATTTCGCTACGCAATGCTATCATCCCAGATCAATAGTTTTTTCGTCTCGCAAATAGAAACACCTACAGGAATGCTAACTTATCTTCTTGGGAAGAGGCATATTCTGTTGGGACTTGTGATAAATATGAAACGTATTCCTAGACTGAGCGTCCAGTGTCTTTGGATGGCTTCGTTGAAATATAACAAGGTCTAATGAAAGTGGTCAATAGGATAGCATTGTGTACTCAACAGTGTGATTAATATGTGGAACCGAGACACGCCGTTACATATTAGTGTTTATCTTTGGAACCCATCCTCTTGGTCGAATGAGTAAATTTCGTTCGGGTTAGCTAGTCTGAATTGGAAAGAAGAGAAAGAAGGTGTAAATAACAGAGTAGTGAGGATGCACTGTGACATAAAATAAAAAATGATTAACCGTGGAAACTGGAGAGTTATCGTCTAGTTTCTGTAGCTTCAATGCACATTGCAGCTGTTATATGTTCGAAAATGATTATTTTTTAAACCAGTCGCGAACCAAATCGGCCATTATTAGTAATGGCTTGTGATACAACAATAAAATAAGGGGTGCTAGAAATATAAGCTGCTTCTGAATGACAGTTGACTTTATGTCGAGGCAAGTGGCAAAGCGCATGGCCATCATTAACTCAGCGATTATGACAGATATTACAGTAGGCTGATATCAGTCATCAGGTCAGCTGTAGGTTCGACGTCTGTTAGGGTGCACTTACTCTGAGATTGTATATTTACCCAAAGTACTTTCGTACGTACTCTAACCAGAATGTCACTTGCTCATCAAGCTTTATTCAGCTTGGTCTATGGAAATCCACGTTTTGTTTTCTAGTTCACCTCAGTACGCTATAACCCTTTCTTACACCACCCAACTCTTGAAAATTTTTATTCCCATTGTCCAACCATGATAGACAAGGCTTACAAACACGGAAAGAGCCAGTCTTTTTGACAGCATTGATAAGGCCGCCCTATCACGATCATCGATTAATCATTCTCACCTCAGTCACTGCTTCTGACATCCTCTTAAGCTCACTTGAGATAGATCGTTCCGAAGTCCAGTTCATCCTCACTTACACTAAAGTGCGATTTCGAACTGCTGTTATTGTCAAAGACGCATGTATCGGGTCAAATATTAACCATCTAAAGTCGAGCTCATGGTTAACCGGCTGCTCCCATTTAGGTGGTCAATATACACGGCAAATGTATACATAATTGCTCCTGTAATCAACAGTACTACTTCTGAACTGCGTGTAGCTGTGTGATCTATGGTTTCGGTGTGATGCGGCAATAAGCCAACCGAAAGCGCACCCTTGAATACGGCGGGCCCATGGAGTCAAAATTAGTCACGAGGGGTCTATGTGCATGTGTTAGCCAATTAAATGTCTCAAAACGGATAGGGAATCTAGGTAGGCATGCAAAAAATTCGATAGGTTCGACAATGTTTAGTCTGCGACTTCGTTGGGCAATGAGGTAATAACCGAACTGAACCAGACGCTTCTGCTAGCTTCATCCGTTCAGGCTGGATCAAGTCACTGGGGTGTTGAGCATCAGAAACACTGTGCTGTGTGCTGAATGCGAATGCAGAACAGAATCGACGACTCGGTGTTTCCACACCGAGTTGTGGTAACGACCAGGAGGAATCTGTCGTCGGTCCTACCAGAGATCTAATGTTCGAATAAAGTTGATTGCATTGTACCGCTAACAAAAGTTCCGCTTTGAGTAGGACTTTTGATATCTGTTGTTTTGTTGTTTTTTTCTGTTGTTTTTTAATATCCGATATCGAACCGCCCGGCGGGCGTTAGACTGGCCGGTTCTGATAAGTTCGTTTTGTTTCTAAGTCCACTAGCTTTTCAATGGCTAAACGAGATATGCACGTTTTGAGTAGACTTGAGAGAAATCATTGAAAAGCAGCAGTGGACATTTGCGTGGTCAGATTCCACGCGGGCATTCCAGAGGTAAAAAACAGTCAGTGGTCGATCCTCTTCACGTTGCCAAACGAACTGTTCGGAGGCGACTCAACAGGTATCCAATCAAGTAGGGACACTTCCACTTGGTCGCTCGGTACAACACCCACTCCACCATATTCAGCTGCAAATACCCCTACATCAGTAAGGGTTCGCAACCGGAGCCTGGACGAGAGCAGCGGGCTAGTTAGTTCAGTGACAATACTTGCTTGCTTTATCATTGTTCCTGACAGACAGCATATATCAGTGCAAGGGGAATCTAGCCTACCGGCAAAGACCACTTGTCCCGCTCGCTTCAGCATGCGAACGTTAAAGGCGGCTAGGTTTACAGGCTTTTGGTGCCTAAACACAGACTTTGAAGAGTTTAGGGTTCTTACTGAAGTCTCAGGTATAGAAGCTGCAGCTGAGTTTGATGCCCGGCAAACAAAGCGGTGAGTCCCAATGCTTGGCTCTGTGGAGAGAGTGCTCGAATCGGGGCACAGTATGATAGAAATGAGAATGCGTAAAAGCGTGGGAAACACGATATTTCCAGGCAGCTGAATGTGATGCACCAGGCCGCCTCATGTTTCAGTTGCCCCAAGAAGGGCGAAACTGGTCGTGGGCTGTCAAAGGATTTTCAGCATCTTTATGAGTAGCGCATTACGAATATACATGTGAGAGGCATACTTCCCCTTGCCTGCCCTGCTGTATGCGGCAAGTAAGGCGATCTGGCGAATGTAGCTACGTGACAATCGATGTGGCATAAGATTATTGTTATTGGTAGGTGTCATGGTTGTACGTGGGCTGGGGTACTGCCAGGGTGCCCAGATCTAGACGGGCGGACGATTAGGATCATCAACGAATCCTTTTACTCACAAACTGGACCGCAAGAGAGAGGTGGTTGGCGGAAAATTCCTATGCATTAAATTTTTCAAAGAGCAAGTTGCTACACGCATCCCATCTTCCAACCTGGGGGACCAAGAGACTGTGCTGGCCGGAACTCTAACCATTGACCAACCTGGTATTACAGACTCCGAGTGTCTCCAGTACATTGTCCTGTATGGCTCAATAGGTTACAGGGGCACACGAACCGTCATACCACGTAAAGGCACAGTTTCTTCGTGATGAGCCCGCACAATGGCATGATGACGATCAACCTACGAAATCAAGAAGGAAATACCATCTTTAATTGATTTTGCTCACTGATAAATGATAGCCACAATCCAACTAAGTTCATGACTGGCTTGCGGTTGGTCAGCTGAGATCCGGCTGAGTGAGTGGATGCGTCGCGAGTCGAGGAATTAAATCAAACTGAGGAGACTAAGGCAACACCAAACGGAACCCGACTGAATTCCGATATGGCGATGGTGCAGTAGAAATCGAGGATTGATGACTAAACGGGGTGGCTATCTGTCAGGAACCCAAGTGCATGAAGCTTTTGAAATAGAGCCTGTCTTTTTGGGGTTCAACGCGGCAGTAGACTTCTGACGTCCGGTAGCTTATCACTTGAGCAAGCACTCAAATAATACTGATTAACTTTATTAGAACATGATTTCGATATCAACGTCTAGCCATGTAGTAAAGTGAATCATCTCAACTCCACCCACACGATGGATAACATTGTGCACGAATCACCTTGTATGGAAGCGGTCACTTCATTGCCATTGACAATCGTACTGGATGGTAGAATTTTTAGTGAGAGGTATAAAAATATCAGTTCAGGTTCTATAGAAAGGCTCCATAAAAACATCTGAAAGGCTTGAAACGTAAACGCAAATAGGCCTAGTGTGTTGTTCGAGCTTGTGCCGACTTTACGTTACTGCATTCTAATATCGCCAGGTAAGCTGTTTCGTCTTTTGTTAGACAGTAAAGATAGACCGTTAGTCCAGCAAAATTTATTCACAGACAGATTTCATATTACAACATCCTGCAAAGTGTTGACTCAAACCAGATGGTCGTCTATTCACCAGTTCTCTCAGCTTTTGTTTTAGGATGTTACTAAAAAATCTAACTCAGTAGTACGGATATCAGTACTTCATATCGACAGAAATAAACGTTATCTTTCAACTGGGTAGGAATAAACAGTTTGACGGGCCCCTCATAATTTGTATGTGTGAATGCGCGTCTACACGGCATCCGCAGAGAACGCGAACGCCCTCCAGCTGTACCTTAACTTTTGATGACAAAAACAACACAATCAGTGTGGTCCGAAGGGCATCAAAATTCACCGTTTTGTTTTGACTAGGCGTTGAGAACTTTTGGGTTTAGGAATGTGAATCATACTCGTGTTTCATGCACAATGCATAGCGAATTCCTGTCTGTTTTTTCTCTGTACGGTGATATACCATAGCTGTTCTGCTTGGTGGAACCGGGTTTAGATGTGCACTGGTTTTTTGGACTTTGTCGCTGAACGAAAAATCCGTTAATGACAATGGAGCATCAAACCAATTAAAAGGTCAGATGTGGCTGATCAATGACAAGTGGACACCATTGCAGTTATGAACTGTGCTGCTGGATTAGGTGAATGTCAGCCTTGTTTCGGATGCAAACTTGGCTGATTCTCATCAGTGCAGAGGAATTTAGCTGCAAAAACGTGATGGCCTCACCTTTATCCATTTTCAAGTATTTAGGACCGCAGTTCATGGTATGAAACTAAATATCCCCCGTGCGATCTATAGCAGAATAAATTGAGTGGTAAATTGACTGGTAAAGAATGGTAGTAACATTGGTGCAGCTTTCACCTCAGTGAAAAGTTGGCTTTAATTAACGCTGGCGTGGCGTGACAGGCGGCAGCAGTGTTATCGATCCCTTTTGGCTTAAATGGATAAAACTAGTGCAAGTTTCTGCTTTTTAATTAAAACAACTGAATGGACAATGTTAGGCGTTTTTACGAGAGGCTTTCAGTTGGCCTATGTAATATTCCCGAAAGGCATTTTGACGCCTTCAAAAAGAATGAAAAGTAACATGGTATAGAGTGTCGTTAAATTCAGTCAGTGTTCCGGCTTCAAAGTCTGAGTATGTTCCCTTATTGTTAAACTCACAATCGTTTCAGAACTGACATTTCTAACGGAATAAAGTGCCTGTAGACTGATTTCAATTAAGCATTTACGAATGGGTACGCCACACGAATAGTGCTAGCCACCGGGCTTCGTACACCCTATATAGGGTTTTGAATGTCCCCACCTACTCCAGGGTAGGCAGGCAGTTTCGGACCTGCTCCCTTCTGTTAATCCTTGGGAATTATTCTTTCGGGTATACACCGAGTAAATAGCATTCAGCAGCTCAGCGCAAATTGAACTCGTTCTGCTCGTACTGCAAGTGATCGGTCGGTGTAGCTAGGTGTGACAGGAACATTTGGGAACGCTAACCAGACCACTAATTCCAGGTTAACTGGTTATATGAGAATTCTTATGAGATACAAACCAGTTTTATCGAGCGACCGGAATGTGGTAAAAGCAACTTGTGGAGAAACAAAAACTTCCTAGC